>NW_014577804.1:44944-51718 GCF_000485595.1 Priapulus caudatus
ATATATATATATGAACATATATATATATATATTAACAGATATACTCACTCATATAAAACGTTTAACTATTCCTTTAACGTGTCTCAATTTGGTACTAGGGTAAGACCCCCTGAATATTCCCGCCGTCTACAACTACCCCACCTCGGAAGATCACCCCCGGACAATCACCCTAACCATAAGTCTACGTCACAATGTCTCATTTACTCTCAAATCAATATTCACGTGTAGTGTATTATTCTTCATTATGTAACAGTTTTAAATATTTATCTTTTAATTTATGGGTGAGATGCGTGTGCCTATTTTCAAACCCATTGACTTATTCAATCAAAATATTGATGGAACAAAGTTTGAATTTTAGATTTTATTGGAAATTTTTCCATCATATTTTCATTAAACTTATCTCATAAGATTAATTATTGGCTGGGGGCGGGATTGTCCGTGGCTGGGGCGAAATTGTCCGCGGCTTTGGGCGGGATTGTCCGCGGCTGAGGCGGGATTGTCCGCGGCTGTTGCTGGATTGTCCGTGGCTGGGGCGGGATTGTCCGCGGCTGGGAGGGAGGATTGTCCGCGGCTTGGGGCGGGATTGTACGCGCCTGGAGGCGGGATTGTCCGTGGCCGGGGGCGGGATTGTCCGCGGCTTGGGGCGGGATTGTCCGGGGTAATTGTCTAGAGGGCTTTTCTCTTAGAGGCTTCAATTCATCTATTATTGATTGAGAAAATGTCATTGCCATGTTATATGCAGTCCATTAATCTACCTGACGAAGGCTCATCAGAGCTTTAGTAGAAGACTTAAACTCATCAAAGATTATTATTGTTTTTTTTACTCAATAGATGATGCCTTCAGCGAATTGCTATTCCACGACAGCCGTGTGTCCGCAGGGGACGAGCTAACACGTGATGTAACAGCAAGCCCGGCAGTAGGTGTCGCCTCGGTGTTACTGTGCGCAGTTCACTGCCTTGAGTCACCATATTGCTTTGGAGTCGTGTGAATTCCAGCAAGCGTTAAAAACTGCGTGCTTATCTCCGGTGAGGGCAACACGGGCGTTTACACGATTCCCACAAGAGGAAAAATACTATCAGCCATGAATAGAGTCTGGTGTAAAATTTATCCGACGTCTATACATTTGTAACATTTTGCCATGATAATTGTGTGCGATCATACATAATGTCACGTGACACCTACGTCATGTATCTCGTCGATGTATTTGCTAATCATTTACCAATAATTAACTGTGTGTGTGTGCGTGCGTGCGCGTGTGTTTATGTGTGTGTGTGTGTGTGTGTGTGTGTGTGTGTGTGTGTGTGTGTGTGTGTGTGTGTGTGTGTGTGTGTGTGTGTGTGTGTGTGTGTGTGTGTGTGTGTGTGTGTGTGTGTGTGTGTGTGTGTGTGTGTGTGTGTGTGTGTGTGTGTGTGTGTGTGGAAGTTTTGCGCGTGTGCCTGTCTGCGTGTGTATGTATATGTGTGTGTGCGCGCTAGTGTGTGTATGCGGGTGTGTCTCTCTGTGTGCGTGCGTGTGTGTGTGTGTGTGTGCGTGCGTGCGTGCGTGCGTGCGTGTGTGTGTGAGATTGAGAGCAGGTTCAGTCCGTGGGTGTAATCGCGTGTAACGTTCACTTCATCCTTGTCTCTGTGATAGCTCGGGATTTTAGAATTCCTATATCCCAGTCACGGTCACCTGTGTAACGTTCTTCTCGCTGTGTGAGGGTTGACGGTGTTACGTCTGTCGTCGGCGGATACGGCCGCCCACCCCGCGCTGTGTATTGCTGTGACGTCATGCGCGGGGTAAGTGTCCGTCGCGTCGTCGGCAGTCGTCGTCCGTCGTCGCCGTCGCTCTGTAGCCGCTGCCGACGCGTCTTGAGTGGGTGTGAGTGTGAGTTTGTGTCTGTCAACAGGGCGACCACACGTAGTCAACAGATGAATGTTCAGCCGGCGTGTAACTACCCTGTTATTAATTCAGCTTAGAATACAACAACAACTCGATCTAGTCCCTACTCTAGCTAGCTATGCGTCCGCAGCAATATCCGCGCTGTGAGATGCACATACACGTGGGCGGCTATCCCGCACGACAGAATCCACGCCGTATGTGTGCAGTTACATACGGATAGTCGCTCGCTTCCGCGGTGAAATACACGCGCTGTTACAATATACACGCGGCTAGTTATGCGCACGACAGAATCCACGCTGTAAGTATATATTGCTACGCTAGCCGCGGCTCACCCGCCGATAGACGCGCCCGCGGGCTGCTCGTTATACAGGTGACATTATATTGATAATGAATTATGCTGTAGGCACCTAATGCTAAAATGTGTATCGGGTTTATTATTAAAGATACATTTATAAGAGTAAATCTATTTCATGATGAGGATAAATCCGGGCAAGTGTGCGGATTTACTATGAAAAAAAGTACTCTACTTCTACCTAGACATTATTTTTAAATTTCACAAGTAACATTTTACATTTAGGACTAATAATGAAATATTGTGAAAATGCGTAGTTAGGTCGCCGAAATGCACCTGTGTGTATTGATAGTGTCTATACGTGTATACGTAGGTTTGGTAGAGACCGGCAGACATTGGCATCGCGCTGTATTCCAGGTGTGAGGGGAGCTGGATGAGATCAATTAATACGGTGTCGTATTCCTACATATATATACTGTGTGAAAATCTAGGGTAACTAAATATTTTCTTTAGTCCATACGTTATAATAACGCTTACTTACGTTTTATATAAGTGTATATCGGGTAATAATTTAACAAATATGTGTTAATCATCGCATATGAATGGCTTTCATACGTCAACTGCGTGACAATTAATTTATTCTAAACCGTTTACAATAATGCATCCTCCTTTTTTATTTCCGTTTATATAATTGAGTGATATTTTACATATCTATTTATTAATTATCGCAACTGTTATGTGTGCCGTATTGTTATGTAAACTGTGTGGAAATTGTTTATCAAGAAATTTATTATCCGAGTATATTTATCAATCGTTCCTGCTAAAAGTATAGTTGTCTCACTAATTCTGAGCCGATTCCCTCTAGTATCAGAATGCCGTGTAACATTTTACATATATAATTATTTATGAAATCTTCATAGCTTGTAGCTTGAACCCGGGATGCTGAGTTCTATCGTGGAGCAGGGCTTATTCTCACGTGACGCTTATAACGCCAGCAAACAACACTGTAGCTTGGCAACCACTTGATCGATGCGTACAAATTACCTAGCAGTCTGTTAATCTAAATTAATGGCTTCTCGTTACGCTTACATGACGTTAACTGGTGCCATCTGCAGTTGGAGAAAGTTGCGAATCGCATTATGCAGTGATTCTGTTGTATTTATAAAGTTGTATCAATACTATGTCGTGACAATAAACCGATAGAAGTCAGTGTGAAAAACGTGTAAATGCAAGTAATTTTAATATTTTGCTTTACTCATTACACATCACTAGTAGCATCACGAAAGTTACGTATATCACAAGATCCCTGCCTGCTTCCTTACATCTTGCCGTCTAACATGTTTCTACAATTCACAGTCGACACTCACCAATAACAGATCACGAATGTTTATTATATCCCATCTTCATTTAACTAACACACACGCGAAGTCAATTTCACGCAGAAACGCATGCACATATACGCATACGTACACATGCGTGCACAAACGATCGCACGCACCCACACGCAGACGTGCATAAACGCACGCACGCAGACAAACGCACGTACGTAAGCGATTATTTCACGTTTGTACTCGGCCGCTTTCTGGTAAATTATGAGAATGAAACTTCGCAAAACGTTTCCATAATTTACCAGCTACTGCAAGCTATAGAGGCACAATAAATTTACGCAGTTAGATCATGAAAGGCAATTTAAACACAGTCACTCGTCATTATAACAAGGAACTACACACGCACATCACTAAGCAACAGCTTTAGAGGTGCATTATAAAATCAACCGGGATCTGCAAGCGAACAGAGTGTATCAATGGGCTCTTTAGAGAACGAATAACTCTGGCTCTCCACGAGTCAGCCAACTGGCGGGCATTACGCAAAGTAGTGCACGCTGGTTCCGAATTTTACTGGTAAAATATTTAAAAGAATTCCCTTTCCAGGGACGAGATATTGAAACGGTGAACCATTTGAGGAAGGGTTCTGTTGTATGCCACCTACAGTGATTAGCTTGCGCTAGGCTCTATTCAAACATCAGCGTCACTTCCCATAATTCATGAGCGCGGATGCCATATGTAAAAAGAAATTGAGCTAGTAACTCTTTTTACCCTAGCAACACTCTGTGTTATGTCACGTGGTATGACACGTGTTCATAAACAACCTTACACATACATACAGACAAGAGCAGATAAAGAAGGAGAGCGTACAACGGTAAAATGCTGAAACCATGCTGCAGTATTAGTCGAATTAATAAACTTTTAATTAATTAAGACGCAGTAAACTGACTGATCTCCAGTCAAGTTTTCGCGAAAATACCGAGATTTTGCCACTCGCTCTGTATCTCAAGCGTATGGCGCATCGTAGGGGACATGCGGTTTGTTTTATATGAACAAGGTAAGACAGCTAATCAATAATACTGCAAAGGATCGTCAGAATAAATCTTATCTTCTCTTCTTTATCTGCTCTTTATCTGCTATATATCTGCTCTTTATCTGCTCTATACCTTCTTTATCTGCTCTTGATACAGATAACTCCAACACACCCCCCCCCCCTGACTCGCACAGACAAGGCGCAAGGATAACGCAAACACCGCTCTACACAACTACCTTGCAAAATGCGAACCAAGTCGGTTGTGATTACTTTGCTGTTGTTTTAGCAGCGATAGCATGGAACATGTATCTAGGTGAGTACGTTTGTAACGTCGCGTGTTTCAGTGTGTAGGCGGATTGAGCATAGAGGTGAATAGAGGCATAGAAATGAAGCATGCAAATTATGTATGTGTGTAAACCGTGAGTATTATTGCCAGTATTTTTACTACATTCATACATAGATTCATAGACAGATTATGTCATTTGTTTTTTTTGTTTTCTTATTTATACATTCACTCATTTTTTCATTCATTCATAATTTATTCATTCGTACGTTTAAACGTTTGATTTTTTATCTTGTTATTTTTTAGTTAGCGCGTTCTTCTTCCTCCATTTCAGGAGAGGCCGTGAAACGTCATTACATTGGATGCTTTAACGATATAAATGGTACGGATATTGAGACATTGATTAGAATGCACGGCACCCTGACCCCGACCGTCTGCGCCGCTCACTGCATCGACCGTGGCTACATATTCATGGGTCTTTCTCACGGAAATGATATTGTAAATGCCGGCTAGTGCATATCGCGAAGCGTCTTGCGACACTTTAGTCAGAGTGAGCGTGACTGTAATCTCGTGTATGCGATGGTGATTCGGGATTGTCCTGATTATGGCGGACTAACATGTTGGTAAGCATCCCGGAAGTCGGGGTGGGTGTTTTTTGTACAGGAGTGTATCTAGAATTGTGTGTAGTGTTAAGAAAACGAGGGTGTGTCGACGTTATGGCGCCTGTCAGAGTCGCGTGCTCTATGATAATAAAGCGTAGATGTATAGATATGATAATCTGTATTGTGGAAGAGTGAATTATTTTTACAGGTACGCATGAGACAGATCGCCGTTATGCTACTCACGCGTATACCGTGTAATATCGCCCCTAATTACAATTATACATCATTTTAAAAGTTTTACTTATTC
Organism: Priapulus caudatus; assembly: GCF_000485595.1. NCBI lineage: Eukaryota > Metazoa > Priapulida > Priapulimorpha > Priapulimorphida > Priapulidae > Priapulus > Priapulus caudatus. The sequence goes on from NW_014577804.1 coordinate 50,669, forward strand.
CTTTAAAAGCTGTCTAGAATTTATAGTCGTATTATAACAGACTGGGGGAATGCCATCCCCAGCGATTACTAGTGTGTGCGTGTGATCATATGTTCTAGGCTAATGAGGTTTCACGGTTGCCTAGATGCGTGGTGAAATTCATTAATGACGGGTATACCAAGTTAAAATTCTGTTCTGTGCAACAGATAACAACTTGCAGCGATGGATTCTACTTCCACGAACAGCCTTGTGTTCCGCAGTGGTTAACTAGTGCAACACTGTTAAATGCCGGCAGTAGTGTCCGCCTCGTGATACTGTGCGCAATCACGGTTAATGCGCTATCCCCACGGGCGGGAGGGAGCTTGTACGACCGCAACGTGGCAGCACTCGAGTGTTGGGATAGTGTTTAGCGATCTTTAGGGTTAGGGTAGGTGTGAGGGTTAAGGTTAGGCCGTCTAGGGTTAGGCGTTAGCGATTTAGGGTTTAGGGTTAGGGGTTAGGTGATTAGGGTTAGGCTCGTTAGGGTTAGGGTTAGGATTAGCGGTTAGGGTTAGGGTTTTTGCCATCATGATATTCATGTCCCCACACATACGATTAATTTTTGTGCGTCACAATGCCTATATATAGCGCGGCGTCACATATATATTAGTGTTGTATTTTTAGTGTTGGCTCGTTGGAGTGAGGCGTTACCGTTACGGTTAACGTTTTTGAAACGTCATTTCGGCCAAACGTTATCACGGTGACCTCCCTCCACGCCCGTGGCGATGTAGGGTTTGTCTATATTCAGGCCGTGACAGGAATGAATTTGCATATTGTATCACGTGGGTTTGTGTCTATAACCAAATCAGATGTAATCGAGGTGGAGAATGGGAGGAGAGAAGCTGGGGGAGAAGGGAGAAGTGGTGGCGAGGAAGGGGGTGAGTACACGTTCGCGTTTACTTGAAAGAACGGCGAGCGTTGAGAAATGCTGTCGTCTCAGAACTCCACTGTATTAAAAATGCGTGTTTTTCCATCGTTGATCCGAACGCGTGTTGCAACGGCTAGCGCTGTCGGACCTTGGTCCGGCTGGGT
>NW_014577804.1:54720-63921 GCF_000485595.1 Priapulus caudatus
TATATATATATATATATATATATATATATATATATATATATATTATCGCGTGGGATATAGTATTACTTCGTGAACTGTGTGAAGATTTGGAATTTTCATAATATTTACGGTTAATTGCTTAGTTGACCTACGCATGTTAGGTCCACTTTTAATAATGTCTGTAAATCGTGTAATATTTTACATTATCAAATTATTCATGAAATTTTCGTAGCTTGCGACTTGAACCCGGTATGCTGAGTTCTATCGTGGAACAGGGCTTATTCTCACGTTACTCTTATAACGCCATCAAACAACACTGGCAGTTTGGCAACCACTTGATCGATGCGTACAAATTACGAGGCAGTCTGTTAAGCTAATATTCTTGTTACGCATATATCACGTTAACTGGTGCCATCTGCAGTTGGAGAAAGCTACGAATCGTATTATGCAGTGATTTTCATTCATAAAGTTGTATCAATACAATGTCGTTCCAATAAACCGAGCAAAGTCACTGTGAAAATGATAATAATAAGTGATTTTATTATTTCGATTTATTCATTTCACATCACTAGTGGCAAATTACATCACGAAAGTTAGGTATATCACAAGATCCCTGCCTGCTTCCTTACATCATGCCGTCTAACATATTTCTACAATTCACAGTCGACACTCACCGATAGCATGTCACGAATGTGTTACAGCCTTTTATCACCACCTGGCACACCCATCATTTACCTAACACCCACGCAATTTCACGCACAAACGCATGCACATATACGCATACGTACACATGCGTGCACACACGATTGTACGCACCCACACGCAGACGTGCATAAACGCACGCACGCAGACAAACGCACGCACGCACGCAGGCAGACGCACGTACGTAAGCCTACTGCGCGATTACTTAACGTTTGTACTCGGCCGCTTTCGGATAAATTATGAGAATAAAACTTCGCACAACGTTTCCATAATATACCAGCTACTGCAAGCTATAGAGGCTCAATAAATGTACGCAGTTAGATAATAAAAGGCGATTTAATTATTTAAACACAGTCGCTCGTCATTATAACAAGGAACTACACACCGACATCACTAAGCAACAGCTTTAGAGAACCAGTAACCCTGGCTCTCCACGAGTCAGCCAACTGGCGGGCATGACGCAAATTGGTGCACGCTGGTTCCGAATTTTACTGGTAAAATATTTAAAAGAATGCCCTTTCCAGGGACGAGATATTGAAACGGTGAACAATTTGAGGAAGGGTTCTGTTGCGTGCCAGCTACAGTTACTTAGCTTGCGCTAGGCTCTATTCAAACATCAGCGTACCTTCCCATAATTTATGAGCGCAGGTGCCATATGTAAATTTTTTTTAGCTAGTAACTCTTTTTACCCGGGCAACACTCTGTGTTATGTCACGTGGTACGACACGTGTGTATAAACAACTTTACACATACATACATACACAGACTGGTAACGCAAACACGTTCTATAAAACTACCTGCAAAATGCGAACCAAGTCGGTTGTGATTTACTTTGCTGTTGTTTTAGCAGCGATAGCATGGAACATATATCTAGGTGAGAACGTTTGTAACGTCGCGTGTTTCAGTGTGTAGGCAGATTGTGCATAGAGGTTTCGTTATCAGGTGAAATCTGAATTGAAACATGCAAAGAGTGCATTATTCTATTAATGACAGTATTGTACACGTAACTTTATTGCTTTATAGTTTGTTATTGTTACTTGTCATATTCATTTTTGTGTGCTTATAATTTAATTAGTAAATGCATTCTTTAATTTTATTAATTTATTCATTCATTCAATCATTGATACGGTTCCTTTATCTTTATTTCGTTATTATGTCATTCGCTGTTCTCGTGCTGTTTTAGGAGAGGCAACGACACTTTATTACATTGGATGCTTTAATGATGAGTATACCAACAGAGATTTCGAGACATTCACTGAAATGAAAGGCACCCTGACCCCGACCGTCTGCGCCGCTCACTGCATCGAGCGTGGCTACATATTCATGGGTCTGGGACACGGAAGGAATTGTAGATGCGGCATGGCATACGGAAAGCACGGACAGCTGAATGAGACCGACTGTAACCAGGCGTGTCCGGGTGACGGCAGCGTCATGTGCGGAGCTTTCGGTGTGAACTCGGTTTACAGAATCAACGAATGTAAGTAGAAATGCGCAAATGTGTGAGTTTCTGTTTTCAGTGGCGTGTTGCACGGCGCAAGCGATTGCGCGAGTTTAAACCACACATGGGAATCAATACATCCGAGCTTCATGTAGATCGGTCTCTCTTACACGCGGCTAACTCCCTCTGTATTTTGCCTTTAGTTGAGTGAGGATGATGATGATGATGATGATGATGATGATGATGATTATTATTATTAATTTACTATCATTGTCATTATTATCAATATAATTGTACATGTTATCGTTATTTTATCTTCTCGTTATTACTTACTGTGAGTGTTGTTACTTAAGATATATATATATATATATATATTATATTAACCGATATACTCACTCATATAAAACGTTTAACTATTCCTTTAACGTGTATCAATTTGGTACTAGGGTAAGGCCCCCCTCAATAATTCCGCCGCCTACAACTACCCCACCTCGGAAGATCACCCCCGGACAATCACCCTAACCATAAGACTACGTCACAATGTCTCATTCACTCTCAAACCAATATTCACGTGTAGTTAATTATTCTTCATTATGTAACAGTTTTAAATGTTTATTTTTTAATTTATGGGTGAGATGCGTGTGCCTGTTTTCAAACCCATTGACTTATTCAATCAAAATATTGATGGAAAAAAGTTTGAATTTCATATTTTATAGGAAATTTTTCATCATATTTTCAATAAACTTATCTCATAAGATTAATTATTGGCTGGGGGCGGGATTGTCCGTGGCTGGGGCGGGATTGTCCGTGGCTGGGGCGGGATTGTCCGTGGCTCCCGGCGGATTGTCCGTGGCTGGGGGCGGGATTGTCGGTGGCTGGGGCGGGATTGTCCGCGGCTCCCGGCGGATTGTCCGTGGCTGGGGGCGGGATTGTCGGTGGCTGGGGCGGGATTGTCCGCGGCTTTGGGCGGGATTGTCCGCGGCTCCCGGCGGATTGTCCGTGGCTGGGGGCGGGATTGTCCGTGGCTGGGGCGCGATTGTCCGCGGCTGGTGCGGGATTGTCCGTGGCTGGGGCGGGATTGTCCGCGGCTTGGGGCGAAATTGTCCGCGGTTTGGAGCGGGATTGTCCGCGGCTTGGGGCGAAATTGTCCGCGGTTTGGAGCGGGATTGTCCGTGGCTGGGGGCGGGATTGTCCGTGGCTGGGGGCAAGATTGTCCGCGGCTTTGGGCGGGATTGTCCGGGGTGATTGTCTAGAGGGCTTTTCTCTTAGAGGCTTTCATTCATCTATTATTGATTGAGAAAATATCATTACCACGTTATATGCAGTCTATTAATCTACTTGACGAAGACTCGATCATCAGAGTTTTAGTAGAAGACTGAAGATTATTATTGTGTTTTTTTACACAACAGATGATGCCTTCAGCGAATTGCTATTCCACGACAGCCTTGTGTCCGCAGGGAACGAGCTAACACGTGATGTAACAACAAGCCCGGTAGTAGGTGTCGCCTCGGTGTTACTGTGCGCAGGTCACTGCCTTGAGTTGCCATATTGCTTTGGATTCGTCTGGATTCCAGGAAGCGTTAACAACTGCGTGCTTATTTCTGGTATGGGCAACCCAGTCGTTTACACGATTCCCACAGGAGGAAAATACTATCACGCATGAATGGTGTAAACTTTATCCGACGTGTATACATTTATAACATTTTGCCATGGTAATTGTGTGCGATCATACATATTAATGTCACGTGACACCTACGTCATGTATCGCGTCGATCTATTTGCTAATCATTTACCAATAATTAACTGTGTATGTGTATGCGTGCGTGCGTGCGCGTGTGTTTATGTGTGTGTGCGTGTTTATGTGTGTGTGTGTGTGTGTGTGTGTGTCGTGATTGCTGGTTGGGAAGGTATAGGTTGCCCGAGCGTAGCGAGGGCAGCTATTCGTTCGCCGAAAGCAAACACTATGACAGCCATAGTTGTCCCGACTAGCAGCATTCACATTGTTTTTAGTAGATCAGATGACTTTGCAATCTACTGCGGCAATATGATGAAGTGAACAGTAGAGATCAAATGTTTCTGTAATACGAAGCCAATTTCAATTGTGTATTAAAAACACAATGCGTTAGTTACAACGGAATGGCGCGCGCGAAGCAAGGTAGTGTCCGCGTCGTCATGCGCGGCACTATTGTTTCATAGTAGCCGTGTCGACGTTATCGCAATAGATATTTCAACGATCTTATTTTCTGATTGTGATTTCTACCTAATGTTTCAATTAGGCGAGCAATGATAGCTGAATCGTAGACCGAAGCGTAAGATGGGTTAGGCGTTGTCCTGGCTGCGAGAACGCAATAGGATGTGTGGAACTTGGTTTTGCTCGTATCCTTTGTGCTATTGCCGTCAATGTGGTTTGCTGTCAAGCAGTCTGTACGTCCGTGGTGACCGTCGGCTATTTTGTCGTTTAAACGGGAGTCGACTTCATGCTGTGAAAATCTGGTCCGAAAACACGTCTGGCAAAATTGTTTCGAGTCAGAGGATTGGTTTTTGATCGTCGTCGTAATTTAGCAGGAATACAGTAGCATTTATGCCGCCGAAAAGCTAGCTCTAAGTTGTGTATAACTGCCATTATTGGTTTGCTGATGTTTATGTCAGGCTATGAGCCTGGAGGCCTATAGAGGAGCCCTCGTAGCTTTCTACAGACACCGCTGATTTTGTTCTTGTTCTCCTCGCTCATGAGGGATTGCATATAATATAATATTGACCTGTTGTCCAACTAAATTGTTCGCGCAGCAACGCTGGTGGCGCGGAATATGTATTACTATAACGACTACCAACGATACCGTGGAGCATAGCAATGGAGTTGACTAGGTCGGTGAATACCGACATGGGGCAAAGTTAGAGATTTGATAGAGGAAAGGTTAAGCAACAGGAGGCTTTAGGACGAGAACAGATAAATTATTCCATGGTAGTCCAGCGGATAGATGATATGGTATAATATACGAACCGTGGAAAATAGATCGGGCGCAGGAGCCAGCAGAGGCAATACAGACTACAAATGGATAGGTCGGCTGCGGGGCCTGGTTGATTGGATGAAGCAGTGTACGCCTCACCCACAATGTCGAAAGAATGAAGCTTTCTCTATAAGATCTGAGTGTAGTGATCGCGAGGCCGTCGGTGAGTATAATACACAAGAAGGCAGGGAAGAGAGAATGAGACAGAAGGACAGGAGGAAAGCGCTCGACAGCAGCCACACTGCGCGGGTTGCGTTGTATATTGTGTTGTAACATTATGATAAATGAACAATCTAAGCGTTTCTGTACTCTCTCTTCGGACCGGTCGCCTGACTAGCCTGGCAGAGGACCAAGCGTCAAGTACTTCGAATGGCAATACAGACCATCCTGCCATACACAACGTATGATGTGTGAATACCGCTTCCGTGCTTAGGCTGTCAAAGGGTGGTATAGTTACAATCTGCATATACTAGATACAGACGTGCTGTTAGAAGTGTGTATAGGCGGTGTGCTCTAGTGATCGTCGGTATGTAGTATTCCCATTATAGGACCGAGCGGCTGGCGATTTTGTTTCGAGCTTGTTTAAGTATGCTGCATTGTGTTGCCAACACTTGTGTGTGCCGCTAACATTTAGGACGGGGTGTGTGTGATATAAGCTACGGCAAATTTAGTGTTCTAATTTTTCTCTCGATTAATTAGTAGGAAGCGCATATAAGCAAATGTGAATAAGTCGGCGATAGTCGCGTACGCACGTGCGCTGTGTTTGTGTGCTTGTTGTGCGTGAGTGTTCAGTGCGGAGGCGCGGTGTGATTGTGCTTGTTGTGCTGATAGTATATATATATGATATGATATTATGTAGTAGTATCTATATATAGTAGATAATATATATTATATATGTGTGTGTGGTGTGTGTGGTGCGGCGTGGTGTGTGTGTCTGTGTTGTTGTGGTGGTGTGTGTGTGGGGGGGGTGTATGTGTGTGTGTGTGTATGTGTGGTGTGTGGGGTGCCGTGTGGTTGTGTCTGTTTTGTATGTGTGTGTGTGTTTATGTGTGTCAGTGGTGAGTGTGGCGTGTGATGTGTGTGTGTTGTGTATTATGTGTGAGTGTGATTGTGGTATGGTGTGTAGTGCGTGTGTGTGTGTGTGTGTGTGTGTCGGTGTGTGTGGTGTGTGTGTGTGTGTGGGCGTGGGTGTGCGTAATGTGTGTTGTGCCGGTGTGCGTGTGTGGGTGTGGTAATGTGTGCTGTGTGTGTGTGTGTGGTGTTGTGTGTGTGTGTGTGCGCGCGTGTGTGTGTCGTGCTATTTGTGTGTGGGTAGCTAAATGACGGATGTGAGGTAGCAAGCCATTCATGAGTCGTGTTAGCCATGGGTGTGTCTATTGAGGAATTTATGGGAGAGATTGTACGAGAGAGCTCAAGAGTGGTAAGGAAGCAGTCAGGGAGTCGTTGTGAAATGAAGAAACTGCATAACGTATGTTGCAAATAGACTTGTAAAGAGAATTTACTAGCTAGTTTTACGACGTGAGTAAAATGATATTAAATTCATTGTTCATTCATCGACCGTTTTCACATTGACTTCTATCGGTTTGAGTTGTCATTGAAACAATAGTATGCCGGATAAAATTGTATTCTGAAACAAGAACACGTGTTCATGATGTGTGTCATATTGCGATTTGTTAACGTTGAAAACGGTAGGCCAGTCTCGCCAAATTGTGCTATAGTAGCATGTGCCGTGGCTGTAAGAGTTATGGGCAAATACTCGATTGTCCCCCCCCGAAAAGATGGGTTTGTTTTCATTTCACATTAAGTGTGAAAGATTTCAGCATATAACGACACGTGAACCAAATCGCTATGGAGAATGTTACGTCTGGGCGTCCCGGTGCTGCATACGTGCAGTGTGGCGCGCCGTATGATTACCGCAGGTGTGGGGCGTGACGTGGCGCGTGCGTGTCCATCTTGTGACACGTGTGCGCGCACGTGTGCGTATATCGTTCATTCAGAGTTTCGTACCCGTGAATTCGCCGGTGGCGTGTTAGTTAAATTAAAGATGTTGTATATAAACATTCGTGATCTGTTATCTGGTGAGGTGTCGACCGCGAGTTGTAGATGAACAGTGTTAGTACGGCCAGATCTAAGAAGCAGCTAGGATCTTCGGATATATCGCGAAGCATTCGTGGATCGTAGATTTGCCAGCTAGTTCGACGGTGTAATCGAGTAAGCAAGAATATTTTAAAATCACATTGCATATTTACACGTTTTTGGACACTGAATTCGTAATCGGTTGATTGTCAGCTGACATAGGTGAGTTGATATAACTTTGAAGGAAGGAGCTAATCACATGTAGTAATATGTTTTGCATCTTATCCCAACTGCAGATGCACCACCGTTAACGTCCAATGTATGGCGTAACGAAGGACAGGCCATTAATTTAGATTTAAGCGAGACTGGCCTAGTATTTTGTCGACGCATACGATCAGTGGTGGTGTAAAGCCTGCCAGTGGTTTGTGTTGGATGCATAATTAGAGTAACGTGAGAATAACCTCTCGTTCGACGCATAGCGAAAATCAGCATGGCCCGGGTTCAAGCTCGGAGACTTACGAAGGATTCATAAATAGATTTGATAATGGGTAAAATATCCACACGATTTTACAGAACATTCATTAGAGAAGTGGGACCCTAGCAATCCGTGAGGTCAACTAAGCAATTAACCGTGTAAGTATTATAGAAATTCCAAATCTTCTAACACAGTCATGAAGTGAATACTTGGTTCCGAAATAGCTATATAGTATAATATGAGTATAGTATATACTATATAGTATAGATAGGGTCGTCTTATGTGGCATGGTATATGCGCGTGTGTGTGTACGTGTTGGCGTGTGTGCGCGCGTGCGTTGTGTGTGTGCATGGTTGCCGTGCGCCTAGTATGTGGCGTGCGTATGGCGTCGCAGGCAGGTGATGTGCCGCGTGTGTGATGATGGGTGTGTGTCGTGGTTGCGTGGCGTGCGTGCGGTGCGTGGCGTGCGGTGTGTGTGCGTGGCGTGCGTCGCGTGGGTGTGGCGTGCGTGTGGTGTGTGTGGTGGTGCGGTGCGCTGCGTGTGTGCGTGCGTTGTGTGTGTGTGCGGTGCGTGCGTGTGGTGCGCTGGTGTGAATGTGTGCGCGGCGCGTATGTGTGTGTGTGTGCATTTGTGTGTGACGTTTGTGCGTGTGGTGGTGTGGTGTGGTGCGGTGTGTGTGTGGTGTCTGCTGGTGCTGTGTGGTGTGTGTGTTGCGTGTGTGTGGCGCGTGTGTGTGATGTGTGTGTGTTTTGTATCTGGCATTTTTGTGTACGTGTGTGGTGCGTGTGTGTGTGTTTGTTATGTGTGTGTGTTTTGATCTGCCATTTTTGCTGTACGTGTGTGGGTGTGTGTTCGTGTGGCTGTGTGTGTGTGTGTGTGTGTGTGTGCTGTGGTTGTAGTGTGTGTGTTGTGTGTGTGTGTGGGTGTGTGTGTGTGTGTGGTGTGGCGTGTGTGTGCCGTGTTGTATGGTGTGGTGATGTTGTATGTGGTGAGTGTTTGTAATCGTGCATTTTTGTGTACGGTGTGTGTGTGCGTGTAGTGTGTCATGTGGTGTGTGTGGTGTGGTGTGTGTGTGCTGTCCCTGTGTGGTTGTGGTTGCGTGTGATGTGTGCGCAGTGTGGTGTGTGCGTGTGGTGCGTGCGCGCGCGCGCTGCGGTGTGTGTGTGTGTTTGTATCTCTCATTTTGTGTGTCGTGGTGTGTGTCTGTGTGTGTGCTGTGTGTGTGTAGTGTGTGCGTGTGTGTGTGTGTTGTATCTGCATTTGTGATAACCGTGTGTGTGGGTGGTCGGTGTGTCTGTCTGGTGTGTGTGTGTGGTGCGTGTGTGTGTGGGCGAGTGTGGGTATGTGTGTGTGCGTTGTGTAGTGCTGCATTTTGTGTACCGTGTGTGTGGTGCGCTGTTGGTGTGCGCGTGTGGTGTATGTGTGTGTTGCTCCTGTGGTGTGTTCTGTGATGTGTGTGTGTGGTGTGTCTGATCTGTTGGTGGGTGTTGTGTTGTGTGTGTGGTGTGCGTGTGTGGCGCAA
>NW_014577804.1:63946-68386 GCF_000485595.1 Priapulus caudatus
CGTTGTGTGTGTGTGTACGTGTGTGCTGTATGTGTCGTGTGCTGCTGTGGTGTATCTGCATTTGTGTGTACGTGTGTGTGTGTCGGTGTGTGGTTTGTTTGTTTGTTGTGTGTGTGCGTGTGTGTGTGGTGTGCGTGTGTGTGCGTGTGTGTGTCGGTGTGTGCTGTGTGTGTGTGTGTGTGTGTGTGTTTGTGTCTTTGTATCTGCATTTGTTTGTACGTGTGGTTGTGGGGGGGGGGGTGGTGCGCTGTTGTGTGCGGTGTGCGGTGTGGTGTGGTGCGTGTGCTGTCGTGTGTGCGCTGTCGGCGCGTGGTGTGTGTCGTGTGCGTGTGTGTGCGCATGGTGTGCGCGCAGATGTGTGTGTTTGTGTGTGTGTGTTGTGTGTGTGGTGTGTCGTGGTGTGACGCTGTGTGTATGCTGTGTGTGTGTGTGTGTATCGCATTTGTGTGTAGCGTTGTGTGTGCTGTGTGTGTGTGTTTGTTTGTTTGTTGTTTGTGTTTGTGCGTGCGTGCGTGCGTGCGTGCGTGCGCGCGCGTGTATGTGCGGTGTACCGTGCGCGCGCGCCTGATTATAATAATTATAAGATTTTCAAGTCCAATTATGATCTGATATAATGCCGTTACCATGCCTACAAGACACAGGACCTGGGAGTATAGTCCGCGTGCGACGCGCCCGTGCGAATGCAGCATATTTATGGCATTATACAACGTAAATATACATCTACATCTAACTAAATAATACGAGAGAACAACAACCGTAATATGGCTGTGGCATACTATTATCACTATTAAAGGTATAATAAGCCCATTGCTTACGCAATGTTGACGAATGCTAGAGTAACTGGCACCTTGTGTAGTTAACAAATACATAACCTTTACATCTAACGCGTATTTAGTTTCGTTCCAATGTCACTGCTGGCTTACTAAAAGATGCTAATTTAAATGCGCAGTTCAAAAATCAGTTGTTTACAGTTTCAAACCGCTGCCGGCGAAGCGGTCTGTGTGATACCGATTTATAATGCACCGGACATTTTCGCACGCGTGCTCGGCCGTACGCAATGTTATCATCAGTGATTTCGTAAACATGGACGCTCGTGATAAGGAACTTTTTGTCAGGGCTGTCCACTGCTCTGCGTCGTATTAGAACGTGTGTTTTACTCAAATTTCCATGTTTAGTCCGTGGCCGTGGTTACACCGCGACACCTCCATTTTATCTGCCGTCCAAAACATACGGGCCGCACAAATGTTTACGTCATCGCTTGGACTCCTGGATTACATTTACGCGCACGTAAATGATACGTTGATACACATCAACAACCGATTTCAAGTCTTGTTTGTAATGTAACCAGCAGTGATATTGGACAAACTAATACGCATTGGGCTATAAGGTTATGTACTTATTAAACTACACAAGGTGCCAGTCACTCTAGCATTTCGTCAACATTGCAACAATCATTGGGCTTATTATGCCTTTAATTGATTGCATCCAGCTCCCCTCACACCTGGAATATAGCACGATGCCAATGTCTGCCGATCTCTACCTAACCTACGTAGTTACACGTGTAGACCACTATCAATACACACACGTGCATTTCGGCGACCTAACTACGCATTTTCACAATACTTAATTATTAGTCCTAAATGTAAAACTTTACAAATAAAAATAAGGTTTAGGTAGAAGTAGAGTACTTTTTTATAGTAAATCCGCACACTTGCCACGAATTTATCTTCATCATGAAATAGATTTACTCTTATAAATGTATCTTTAATAATAAACCCGATACACATTTCAGCATCTAAAGTGTCTAAATCATTATCAATACTAGAGCACTCAGAACAACCTCCGCCAAGGCAGCTGAATTCTGTCACTGTGAAAATTTTTATTTATTAATTTATTGGATCCGGTATACGACCAAAATGTAATCAATTCTAAGTTACCCGTTTCGACGTATCTAAAATATTTTATTAATTAATTTATTAGATCCGGATCACCACCAAAATGCTAATCAATTCTAAGCTTACCGCATTTGTGACCTTATCCGGAAAATTATTCAATTAATTAATTTAATTAATTAATTAATTGGTTCTGGATCACCAGCAAAATCTCACCAATCTCTAGTTAGCCCATTTCTGACCTATACCTGAAAATTTTATGACAATCCGTCCGTAACTTTTTTCAGTTAGCTGTACACAAACAAACCCACAACCCACAAAACCACAAACGAATAAACACACGCCGGTCTGAAAACATAACCTCCTGCCAACCCTTGGCGGAGGGTAAAAACCTGTGTAACGAGCCAGCCCGGGGGCGCGGTTACCGGACGGCGTGAGCCGCGGCTAGGCGTAGCAATATATACTTACAGCGTGGATTCTGTCGTGCCGCATATATAGCACGCTGTATATTGTACCACCGCGTGAATTTCACCAGTAAAACACAGCGCGGGGTGGGCGGTCGTATCCGCCGATAAACAGACGTAACACCGTCAACCCTCACACAGCGAGAATAACGCTTACACAGGTGACCGGTGACTGGGATATAGGAATTCTAAGATCACGACCGCTATCACAGAGACAAGGATAAACGTAAACGTTACAAGAGATTACACCCACGGACTGACCCTGCTCTCAATATCACACACACACACACACGCACGCACGCACGCAATGCACGCACACGCACGCACGCACGCATGCGCGCACACACACACGCACACACACACACATACACACGCACGCACACACACATGTATACACAAACACACACATACACAAACGCAAATACACACACATACACGCACGCGCACCCACGCACACACACACACACACACACACACACACACACACACACACACACACATAAACACGCACACACACATAAACACGCACACACACATAAACACGCACACACACACGCACACACACACGCGCGCGCGCACACACACACACACACACGCGCACACACATGCAGACTCGCACACATATAAACACACGCGCACGCACGCACGCACACACACGCACGCACGCACACACACATAAACGCCACACACACACAAACACACACACACACACACACACACAACCACACACAACACACGCACACATACATGAACACACGCGCCACGCACGCACACACACACACGGACACTATGAGAGCATAGTGCCCCCAACAACAGGCATTAATATATAATTAGTGCCCGCTAGTTCCGAATTTTACTGCTAAAATATTTAAAAGAAGGCCCTTTGCTAGTACGAGATTATAGCGACGAGATATTGAAAAGGTGACCAATTTGAGAAAGGGTTCTGTTGTATGCCACCAAAAGATAATTAGCTTGCGCTAGGATCTATTCAAACATCAGCGTCGCTTCCCATAATTCATGAGCGCGGATGCCATATGTAAAATTTGTTAGCCAGTAACTCTTTCTACCCGGTCAACACTCTGTGTTATGTCACGTGGTACGACACGTGTGTATAAACAACCTTACGCATACATACAGATAACTTCAGCACAGACTCGCAGCACAAGCGCACGGATAACGCAAACACGCTCTATACAACAACCTGCAAAATGCGAACCAAGTCGGTTGTGATTTACTTTGTTGTTGCTTTAGCAGCGATAGCATGGAACATGTATCTAGGTGAGTACGTTTGTAACGTTGCGTGTTTCAGTGTGCAGGCTGATTGTGCATAGAGGTTCCGTTATCAGGTGAAATCTGAAATGAAGCATGCAATTTATACACAAATTTCATTGTTATGTGCTGTGTTGTTGTTGTGTGTTGTTATGTGTTTTGTTGTTATGTGCTGTGTTATTGTTGTGTGTTGTTATGTGTTTCGTTGTTGTGTGTTGTGTTTTGTGTGTTGTTGTTGTGTTGTTGTTGTTGCTTTTTGTTTGTTTTGCCGTATGTGCGGTGAAAAACGTGTATTACGTTGTTTGTTGTTTGTGTTGTTTGTTGTTTACGTGCGTTTGTGCGTTAGTTGCGTAGTCGTTTAATAATAATAATAACAGAGTTAAAACCAGCTGAAGCTGAGTACTGTAGCTTGCGAAGGAGAGAGAGAGAGCGAGCGCGCGCGCGCACTCACGCGCGCACATGCGAGAGATAGATAGAGAGAGAGAGAGAGGAGAGAGAGGAGGAAGAGAAAGAGCGACCTAGAGACTGCGGAAAGATGACGCATGTAGCAAGCAGACAGCTAGAGGGCAGAAGACAGCAAGGGAGCGACGGAGAATGTTGTACGCGTAGAATTGCTATATGTAAAGTGTATAATAACAGTCACCGTTTCTAGACCTCACTGCTACTGCTGTTATACACATTGATTAGTGGCCAAGCAAATGACATCGCCCGAGCACCCCCCCCCCTACCACCACCCCACACCAAGAATAGAATATAACCTCAGCTATGTCGTATACGTATATGTATATGTATATGTATATGTATATGTATATGTA
>NW_014577804.1:73396-76418 GCF_000485595.1 Priapulus caudatus
ATCGGATTTTATGGTAAGATAATAGGATAATGATAAAATTGATAAACTAAATCTATTTCAGGATAAATCAAATTAAAAAACAACTAAATAAAACTAAGATAACTGTGACGCATTCGTACATATACTGTAATTCAGTATATATGTGTAAATTCAGATTATTCCTAGCGTTTATTCTAGGTCGTTCATACATTATAATGTTTACTTTTACTGACTATTTTCAGTATTTTTATTGCGTGATATGTGACACAATTATCGTATCGGATATAGCATTGGTAAGTTAACTCTGTGCAAATTGAGAATATTCGTGAGCGCGCGCGCACTCACAAACACACATGTAACGTTGAAGCGACAATGTGTGACACGCTTACATGTGCGCGCACACACACACACACGCGCACATACACACGCGCGCACACACACACACGCGCGCACACACACACACGCGCACACACACTACGCCCATGAACACAAACGGACACAGCACGACACAGCAGACGAGCACACACACACACAACACCACAACCACGCACACACACAGACGCTCAACACAGTACACACGGGGAAGACCTTTGCGATTTTAATGAATTTCAAACTTAGATGTGCTTCTGCTGATAATGTCTGGTTTAAATTTCGACTCGTTGGTTATTATATGACACAAATACTAAGAAAAAGGCTAGGCGGTTGCAATTTTCAGTGTCATAAGGTTGCTAAGGTTTTAGCTCATAAGGTCGTTGTTAGGTCATAATTTAAAGCTTCTAATGCGTGTTTGTAGCCATGACAACGACTGTACTGTGCACCCACACCCTATGAATAGTGTCGTCCCTCTAGTGCTGCATGTGCAGACAACAAGTGCATCTTCCCGTGAGCATAGAAGACCTGGCCTGCAGTGGTTGCCTGATGCTGTGTATATAGAACCAACTTTAATGTCGCCATTTGATTTTTCATGCTTCATGGGTATGACGAGAGATGCGCACTGAACGACGCGGCGCGCTGCTGTGGCGTGCGTACAAGGACGTGCGTTCGTGTGCGTGCGTGGTGCGGACGTCGTGCATGTGAGTGGCTTGATCATGACAGCACCAGAGCGCTGTCAGCAGAAATTCAAAATTTGAGTTCGTGAATATTTCATAAGCACGGTTCATTGACTGTTGAACATGCGTGTGCGTGCGTCCGCCTGCAAGCGTGCGTATCTGTAAGTGTTATTTAAATGACGATATTATTTATAGTAAAACATTCGTGATCTGTTAGCAGTGTGTGTCGACTGTGACTTGCTGAATCATGTTAGAGCACAAGATGTTAGGAAGCAGGCAGAGATCGTGTGATATACGTAAATTTCGTGATGTAATTTGCTACTATAATTAACAAATAAATCAAAATATTAAAATCTACTTACAATTATTCGTTTTTCACACTGACTTCTATTGGTTTATTTTCATGCATTAATAGTGACAAAACTGTAGCTACAGGAGACACAATAACCTAGATTATATTTTACTCCTATTATTATTCACTCTTGATATTATAATAGAAAGTGCATAAATAATAATATGTACCGATAAGTTTCTATGAGCACGAATTCACAATAAAAAAACTATGCGCTTCGAAATATTATTTGACCGCTGAGATGCCACCGCGCGATTGTGCTGCAAAAAGTTGCGACTTTGCCGATTTATTTTGCACGTTACAGACCGAGAGCTAATGACAAAAGCACAAATATATTTATACCAAAATGCTATTTAACCGTATGATTTTTTATTTTAGGGCAAATTCGTCATGAAGCAGCTAATTTAGATTAACAGACTGCCACGTTATCTGTAAGCATCGATCAAGTAGTTCCTAAGCAACAAGAGTGTTGTTTGCTTGTGTTATAAGCGTCGCGTGAGAATAAGCCCCGCTCCACGATGGAACTCCGGGTTCATGTCGCAAATAACGACGAGTACATAAATAATGATATATGTAACGTATCACAAGGTGTGAAAATAGTCTTTTTGGATCATGAAGCAGTAGTAAGACAACTTAGCGATTAGCAGTAAATATAATGAGAAACATAAATTTTCACACAAATTATATTCAATGCCCTATAGTATGAATTAATTGATAAATCTAAAAATAAAAGATCAAACTGTTACGCGAAGACGTAATTAAAAACTTAATCACGCGTTATTATAACATGACATCAAATGACAATTAATATATGTCACCACTATGTATCGTTTTCACATAGTAATGACAGCAATTATGCGACAATTTGCAAATCCATATTATGTAAAATAGTACACGACAAAGAGACGTAGGAAACAAAATGAGAGTCCTAGCTTAAGATGTAAACGGTTGAAAAAAATAACCCATACGCAAACACTAAAATAGTAAACAAACGTAATTATAAAGTCCGAAGGACATACAATAAACACTAGGAATAAACTTAATTCACACACATATACTAAATATACTGAATTACAGTATATGTAGGAATGCGACACCGTATTATGTGATTGCATCCAGCTCCCCTCACACCTGTAATACAGCGCAATGGCAATGTCTGCAGGCCTCTACCAAACCTACGTAGTTACACGTGTAGACACTACCAATGCACACACGTGCATTTCACGTACACAACTACAATTTTGCGATATTTTAACAGTAATAATACTCATGAAATGTAACTATTCAAATTAAAAAAAATAATAATTATATAGTAAAATTGTACGTTCATTTCATATTAATATTTTATAATTGCAATTGATCCATCAAATCACATAGATTTATCCTGGAATAGATTCATCAATCTCACTATTCCATTATCTCATCATAAAATCCGATGAACATACTCTAACATAACACTATCTATATAATAATTTGAGTAGTGTCGTTCTGTTTGTTCCTGCATATCTTCTAGGCGCGTGCACGAATCCGGTTGAAAATTTTCGTGCTTCATTCCTACGCATCAGGTTCGATTCTAACACTTTTCTTTTTGTCATTTATTGGGTTATATGTTTAAAAAAACCATATTTAGAAAATATAATGG
>NW_014577804.1:76428-78928 GCF_000485595.1 Priapulus caudatus
AATAATAATTATATAGTAAAATTGTACGTTCATTTCATATTAATATTTTATAATTGCAATTGATCCATCAAATCACATAGATTTATCCTGGAATAGATTCATCAATCTCACTATTCCATTATCTCATCATAAAATCCGATGAACATACTCTAACATAACACTATGTTTATAGTATTATTATCACATTATCAGTTACATCGTCAAAACCCGGGGTCCGGCAGATATGTTGATATAACGCAAATTCTGTCTCACACACACAAACAAACAAACAAACAAACAAACACAGCAATCCAACAGATGGTGGTAAAGAATTAGGAAACTCATTGACGAGATACATGATAAACTCATCACTCACTGACTCTATTCATACGTGATAGAATTTTCCTCCTGTGGGAATCGTGTAGACGCCTGGATTGCCAATACCGGAGATAAGCACGCAGTTGTTAACGCTTCCTGGAATCCAAACGACTCCAAAGCAAGATGGCGACTCAAGGCAGTGACCTGCGCACAATAACACCGAGGCGACACCTACTGCCGGGCTTGCTGTTACATTGCGTGTTAGCCCGTTTCCTGCGGACACAAGGCTGTCGTGGAATAGCAATTCGCTGAAGTCGTCATCTGTTGTGTAAGAAGCAAGAATAGAATTTCACGAGTGTACGTTCTCTAATGAATGTCACGTGATGTGTCATTGGGTAGAATAATTGGCTGCCTACAAAGTGGGTAGACTGATTTCCCCAATCTGTGATAGATAAATTAAAACGCTTGAAAAAATAGGTAACATTTGAGTGAACATAATTGGTACAAACATACGAAAACATTAATAGCAAGACCAACAAATTGTTATAAGGATATTAATAATAATAAACGAAGAAGAAGAAGAAGAAGACGACGAAAAAGAAGAAGAAGAAGAAGACGAAGAAGAAGAAGAAGAAGAAGAAGAAGAAGAAGAAGAAGAAGAAAAAGAAGAAGAAGAAGAAAATATAATGATACGTCTAATAATCACGCTAACTCCAGACAATTTACGGAGGCAGCGAGCCTCGATAGACAGAGACTGATCTATATATCATACTATGATGTAATGTTTCCCTCTATGCACGATTGCTTGCGCCTAGAAACAAACAAGAGAATACGGCGTATTTCTACTTACATTTGTAAATTCTGTAAACCGAGTTCACTCTGCTCGTTCCGCACATGACGCTGACGTCACCCGGACACGCCACGTTACAGTCGGTCTTTGCCAGCTGTCCGTGTTTTCCGTATGCCATGCCGCATTTACAATTCTTTCCGTAAGCAAGACCCATGAATATGTAGCCACGGTCGATGCAGTGAGCGGCGCAGACGGTCGGGGTCAGGGTGCCGACCCCTACATATTCAAATATCCGACTCTTGTCATTTTACTTACCTTACTTACCTCCAAAATATTTTTTATGATGAAAAAGATGCAAGAAAACGTGAATCGTAAAACGCAGTTTCATGCATGTTTAGAATACCATCTAGGATGGTAGATGTAGAGGATATCTTTTGAGCTACGCGATTGGCTGGAGCTCAAGTAATCGTCCCTTTGAACGAGCGAGTAACCGAAGTGTTACCGCGGCAGTATAGCACGATAGCATGCCTTTGTTATATATAGTACGCGATCGATCGCGTACATCAAAGCCGGCCGCTGCGCCATACGACCTTCAGGCTCTGTTTTGAAGTAGCCGGCCGGCTCTATACGACTGTTTCACGTTGTAGGAAACATAGGTACGAACTATTTCACTTCTCGCCAACGAAGTTCTGTCTATAATACATATATAAATATTTATCATAAAAGTTGGTGTCGCGAGCTGTTTTTTCCGGTGCCCTTTGAAAACGTTAAAAAAATAAATCTAAAAAGGAATATTATATCGTGCGCGAATGGGAAGATTTTCGGGCCACTTTTCGTACACACTCCTTACCCTGCGTTATAGGCTACCTTGTTCTTACAGCTCGGGAGGGGGTGTTTATAAATACTAAACTTAATAAACAGGATAATAGGGCCCTTCTGTTCTCTCTCCCTCTCTTTTTCCCTCTTTTTCTCCCTCCTCTCTCACACAACACACACTCTCTCTCTCTCTCCCTTTTCTCCTCTCCTCTTCTTTTCTTTTTTTAAATGTTTGTTTGGGACAGAGGCCAGGGGGGTGTTTAACACCCCAAACACCCCCCCCCCTGCGTACGCCACTGACTATGTCATTACAATAAACCGATAGAAGTCAGTGTGAAAAACGGATGAATGCAAGTGAATTTAATATTCATTTTACTCACCTCGTAAAACTAGTAGTAAATTACTTCACAAGTTTATTTGCAAATAGGTAATGCAAGTTGTTTTATTACAAGATCCCTGCCTGCTTCCTTACATCTTGAGCTTTAACATCTCTCCATAATTCACAGATCATGAATGTCTTGCTACCTCACATCGTCATTTAGCTACCACACACAAATACACGCACACACACACGCACACACACATACACACGCACAT
>NW_014577804.1:83928-88117 GCF_000485595.1 Priapulus caudatus
GAAAGATTGAGACGACGGGACCTAGGTGGGTCACCCACCTAGGTTGCCGTACGTATGTATAGATTTTGTGTGTTACTAATAAAGTCATAGTTTAACAACGAAGCTGTGACTACGTCTACTCTCTACTGGTTACCTCTGCTATCTACGCTGCTACCTTCTACGCTGTCGACGCTACGAGAACGAGAAGTCTTCACCCAAAACCTCAGTACCACTTGACGCAATAGCACAATGATACGACAAAACCAATCACACATCTATTGCGTTCTCGGCGTCTACGATTCAGCTACATTGCTGGCATAATGGAAATTAGTGAATCACATGATAAATCGTTGAAATTCTATTGGATAACGTCGCAGGTACTATGAAGCACTACTGCTTGCGCGACGCATTGTTATTATAACGCATTGTTTTTTAATGCAAATTGAAATTGTACGTTTAAGAAACTTTGACTTATTCACTTCATATTTGCCGAGTAGATTACAAAGTCATGTGATGCACTAAAAACATTAATGCCTGTTGTTGGGGACACTATGAGAGCATAGTGCCCCCAACAACAGGCATTAATATATAATTAGTGCCCGCTAGTTCCGAGTTTTACTGCTAAAATATTTAAAAGAAGGCCCTTTCCTAGTACGAGATTATAGGGACGAGATATTGAAACGGTGACCAATTTGAGAAAGGGTTCTGTTGTATGCCACCAAAAGATAATTAGCTTGCGCTAGGCTCTATTCAAACATCAGCGTCGCTTCCCATAATTCATGAGCGCGGATGCCATATGTAAAATTTGTTAGCCAGTAACTCTTTCTACCCGGGCAACACTATGTGTTATGTCACGTGGTACGACACGTGTGTATAAACAACCTTACACATAAATACAGATAACTTCAGCACAGACTCGCAGCACAAGCGCACGGATAACGCAAACACGCTCAATACAACTACCTGCAAAATGCGAACCAAGTCGGTTGTGATTTACTTTGTTGTTGCTTTAGCAGCGATAGCACGGAACATGTATCTAGGTGAGTACGTACGTTTGTAACGTCGCGTGTTTCAGTGTGTAGGCTGATTGTGCATAGAGGTTCCGTTATCAGGTTAAATCTGAAATGAAGCATGCAATTTATACACAAATTTCATTGTTATGTGCTGTATTATTGTTGTGTGTTGTTATGTGTTTTGTTGTTGTGTGTTGTGTTTTGTGTGTTGTTGTTGTTGTTGTTGTTTTTTATTTGTTTTTGCAGTATGTGCGGTGAAAAACGTGTATTACGTTGTTTGTTGTTTGTGTTGTTTGTTGTTTACGTGTGTTTGTGCGTTAGTTGCGTAGTCGTTTATGTGTTCGACTGTTAGTATTGTCTTACAGTTATGTGTGAATGCAGCTTATATTCTAAAGAAAACACGATGCGCCTAGACAGCAGAATGGTGGCCTTAATGTAATTCGCAGTAGGTGAGGCCTTGTAATTAGAAATAGGCGCGTGTCCTTGGAATTAGCAGTAGGTGAGCCCTTGTAATTAGCAATAGGTGAGCCCAATTGTAATTAGCAATAGGCGTGTCCTTGTAATTAGCAGTAGGTGTGGTCCAATGAGATAGACGCGACAGGTGTGATCATCCCTCCCTAATTAAAATAAAGCATCGATATGATGGATCGATCGCCTACTTAAACCACCGTCCAGCCTGGCATTCCGGTAACAATATAGCAGTGTAGCTGTAAGTCTAAGCTTGTAGCAGTGTAAGCTTGTAGCAGTGTAAGCTTGTAGCCGTATAAGCTTGTAGCGGTGTAAGCTTGTAGCAGTTTAAGCTTGTAGCAGTGTAAGCTTGTAGCAGTGTAAGCTTGTAGCAGTGTAAGCTTATAGCAGTGTAAGCTTGTAGCAGTGTAACTTACATGAGCGCATACATTTGAAAGTCATAAAAAGTGTCTCTAATTGTGTCCGCAATTCTGTTGTTGAATATCAACTCAGTACTTTATACTCATGTAGTGTAAACAACGTAGTTCATATGATGGCAAATAGAGATAGTACCTGTGACAACGACCAGGTAAATAATCTGATTATAACTTTGTCAGAAGAATCTATCCAGAAGGTATTGGAAGGCCAACATAGAAATAAGCATGTTTAGAGATCCATTGTTGGTAAAATCGCTCAATTGGCTTATACTTCCATGGCCTGTACAGAGAAGCTGAATCAAGCCGAAACGCAAAACGCAGGAAGATGCATGTATTAATTAAGCATTCATCTGATAACGAAACCTCTATGCACAATCTGCCTACACACTGAAACACGCGACGTTACAAACGTACTCACCTAGATACATGTTCCATGCTATCGCTGCTAAAACAACAGCAAAGTGAATCACAACCGACTTGGTTCGCATTTTTGCAAGTTGTTGTGTAGAGCGGGTTTGCGTTATCCGTGCGCTTGTGCTGCGAGTCTGTGCTGGAACTATTTGTATGAATATTTACAGCTATTTATGTTTCCTTGTAATACAACAGGACGCAACACATGTGTTGCCCGGGGAGAGAGATGTCTAATAATGTCTGAATACTGTTCCCTTATATGTTCCAATAGATTCATAGTCAACTCATTATACAGACGTACTCTTAGTGAAAAGCTGTTGCTTAGTGATATCGGTGTGTAGTTTCCTGTTACAGTGAAGAGTGACTGTTGGATCATTAATGGCGTAATGAAAGGTATTGTGACTCTCTAGCATTCGGTGCTGGTAAATTATGGAAACGTTGTGCGAAGTTTTAGTCTCATAATATATCAGGATAATAATCTATAATCAATAATCAATAAGAATAATATATCAGGAAGAGGCGGATAGATAACAAACGTGAAGTGATCGCATAGTAGGCTTACGTGAATGCGTGCGTGCGTGCGTGCGTGCGTGCGTGCGTCCGTGCGTGCGCGCGTGTGTCTGCGTGCGTGCGTTTATGCACGCGTACGTGTGTGTGTTGTGCGACCGTTTGGGCACATATGTATATGCGTGCACGTATTATATGCATGCGTGAGTGTTAGATAAATGACGATGAAATGCAGTAAAACATTAAAATGCCCAACTTTTTCAGGGTGGCAGCACGGTCGCGGGTGTCAATGGCGTCGTTCAAATTTCGTAGCGTTGATGTATAATTAATTATAACAATTAAATTAGGTATCTGGTAACAAGTACGTATGGGTATAGAAGATTTGTTATACAGTAAGTTCAGTTGTATGCAGTAAAATCCTAGAGTCTAGTATCCCTTTAACTAACAAAGATAACAGCACACGTTTCAATCTACCGACATCATCGTCTGCAGCTATCAACGCTCCATGTTCCAGCCGCTGGACGGTATGGACAAACCACACATCACTGTGGAGGACGTCGGGGAGATCAGCAGAACGACGAATGCCGCAGCATCTGATTAATCTCTTAACTGGGACGGTTAAGTAACGATCGAGCTTAACGAAACCCTAATGTGAAGAGCTACCATCTTCAGCGGTCACGCCGATTCTCGACTCGGATAGGACGCTATGATACAGCATTGCCACTATTCTATATGAGTAGTTACGTTTACATTGTATCTGGATTTATTAAAGTGTGTTTTGTAATCAGTCAGGAGACTACGAAGCCAATTAGATTACCGGTTTAATCGACTTGAATATGGCGGGGTGAAATGTGGCGCTGGAAAACACTGCGCCATAGCATGGGAGATGATGTAATCGGATGACTCATGATCACATGTCAAAACACGTTTGCACACGGGTCAGCATAATTATACAAATCAATACGGCACGTCGCATGCTCACTGGACAATGAGCTGACACATCATGGAATAATGAGATGCCTATATAAGGGCGAGGAAAAGAGGATTAGAGGAGTCTGGGTGTGGCACTCGCCGGGAGGCCCTGTGCGTGTCTATGTAGTTATGTGACATATGAATTACAGATGTTACATAAATTAGTTATAGAGACGCGGAGTGCGGCTAGACTCGGGCTTGTTTTAGTGGTAGTCTATGTAGACAGAGCGTCGCGCATCTTGTGCCGCTAGATTGATGTTATAGGGAGAATGATAAACGTGTTTTAGGTCGGGCGTTTCTAGGGTCATTGTGAAATGGAGGTAGGACGCGGTCTGGGAGAACGGGTGACATGTGCGCTCAGGATGTAGGGGTTTTGGCGGTAATATATAGGAGGTTAGGAAAGATTGAGCAGGAGATAGAGAC
>NW_014577804.1:89262-102576 GCF_000485595.1 Priapulus caudatus
CACACACACACACACACACACACACACACACACACACACACACACACACACACACACACACGAACACACATAACACATCAAGGCAACAGATGCTTGTAAGTAATTAAGAATCACATCAATGAGTTAATAAGTGCAATCCTGTCACGTGACATTATCTATCATCGCACACAATTATCAGGTGAAATATTGCGAATTTATACACACTCGATAAAGTTTATAGTCTAATTATGATAGTATTTTCCTCCTGTTGGAATCGTGTAGACGCCTGGGTTGCCTATACCGGAGATAAGCACGCAGTTTTTAACGCTTCCTGGAATCCAGACGACTCCAAAGCAAGATGGCGACGCAAGGCAGTGAACTCCGCACCGTAACACCGAAGCGACACCTACCGGGCTTGTTGTTACATTGCGTGTTAGCTCGTCCCCTGCGGACACAAGGCTGTCGTGGAATAGCAATTCGTTGAAGTTGTCATCTGTTGTGTAAGAAGCAAGAATAGAATTTCATGAGTGTTACGTCTCTAATGAATGTTACGTGATGTGTCATTGGGTAGAATAATTGGCTGCCTACAAAGTGGGAAGACTGATTTCCCCAATCTGTGATAGATAAATTAAAACTCTTGAAAAATAGGTAACATTTGAGTGAACATAATTTGTACAAACATACGCAAACATTAATAGCAATACCAACACATTGTTATAAGGATATTAAAAATGATAAACGAAGAAGAAGAAGAAGAAGAAGAAGAAGAAGAAGAAGAAGAAGAAAATATTATTATACATCTAATAATCACGCTAACTCCAGACAATTTACGGAGGCAGCCAGCCTCCATAGGCAGAGACTGATCTATATATCATACTATGATGTAATGTTTCCCCTTATGCACGATTGCTTGCGCCTAGAAACAAACAAGAGAATACGGCGTATTTCTACTTACATTTATAAATTCTGTACACCGAGTTTAGGCCGAGTGCTCCACACATGAAGGTGCCGTCCCCCGGACACGCCACGTTACAACCAGTGTCTGGCTGCTCTCCGTGCTTTCCGTATGCCATGCCGCACTTACAATTCCTTCCGCCTCCCAGACCCATGAATATGTAGCCACGGTCGGTGCAGTGAGCGGCGCAGACGGTCGGGGTCAAGGTGCCCGACATTCTAGTGCGCGTGTCGAAATCATTATCTGTTGGTTCGTCCTCAAAGCATCCAATGTAATGATATCTTGTTGCCTCGCCTAAAAAACACGAAAATAGCGAATGAAATAAGAAATAAATAAATAAATAGTAAAAAAGAATGATTGCGTTGCTATATATATATATATATACATATATATATATATATATATATATATATTGAAAAGTATATAGGAATATGTCAATTGTAGTTACAAGCACACTAACAAATAATTTTAAGTAAGCTTAGTAAATAAGTAACAAGAATAAACGAGAATGCATTAAGGTAGCAATACAAACTTAATCCGCACAAACTGCGAATTTCATGCTAATCTTAAATATTTCCGGAGCAGCCCGCGTCGAATTCTTGTAGCGTGTATATGATATTCCAGGCAAATACGCCCTATTCCGACTAAGTTACCCCCCCCCCCACACACACCGCCTGATTTGATGTGGACCCGACCATTTAAAGCATGCTTAAGTTAATCCCTTACTGGTTAAGTATCCGACTCCTAACATTTTCGTTGGTGGCGGCAATCTCAGCCAGGCGCGGGCCGACATTTTCGATTTACATATGCGCGCAGCATTGTGTGAGGCGTCATATGTAAAGTCAATAAATTATACGGTGTCTCCAATTCTGCCTGTCAATGCTTGTTCTTTTCACTTTCAACTCACGTACTTCATAACTCATGTAGTGTAAAAAAAACGTAGTCATAAATAAATGAGCAGGTAATAGTAGAAGTAACTGGGACAACGACAGGTAAAAATCTGATTATAAACTTGTCAGAAGAATCTATCACAGAAGTATTTGGAAGGGGCCAACATAGAAATCAGCATGTTTAGAGATCCATTGTTGCTAAAATCGCTCAATTGGCTTATACTTGCGATTTCATGGACTGCATAGTGAAGCTGAATCAAGCCGAAACGCAAAACGTAGGGAGACTTGATATCATACTGCATATAGATGACGAAAAAACAGATGTGTTGCTATTGCTAATATTTCAACGCGTGGACCGCATAGTCACTCTAGTGTGCAAAACTTGATTACTTGATTCAACATTGCCGTTCGCTGTGTGACGCAACACGATCAAACTGAGCATGCGCAGCTTACTCGTGCTAATTAACGTAACCTGGTTGACCATTTTGTGTCTGTAAGCTGCGATTTAGCGTGCATCTGACCCGGGCCTGGCCAGCACTAGTTTTATGTATGATCAAATTTTGCAGTCTAAACAGGGTTTAACACCGACACAGTTACGCGCCGTTTACCTACTTACATGAGTGAATTCAGATTTCACCTGATAACGGAAACCTCATGCTCAATCAGCCTACACAGTGAAACACGCGACGTTACAAACGTACTCACCTAGATACATGTTCCATGCTATCGCTGCTAAAACAACAGCAAAGTAAATCACAACCGACATTTTTGCAGGTAGTTGTGTAGAGCGTGTTGGCGTTAGTCGTGCGCTTGTGCTGCGAGTCTGTGCTGGAGCTATCTGCATGTATGTGTTAGGTTCTTTATGTGCGCGGGTCGTAGCTGGTGACGTAGCCTAGAGTGTTGATCGAGGGGAGTTACTGGTTCTCTAATAACACCCGCTGATGAATATTGTTCGCTCGAGTGGATTGGTTGTAAAACTAATAATGCACACCTGACTTAATAACTCAACTAAAGCTGTTGCTTAGTGATGTCGGTGTGTAGTTTCCATGTTACAATGACGAGAGACGGTGCATTTTCATTCGCTCTTTATTATCTAATTGCGTAATAAAAAAAAGGTGCCTATATAACATTCTGTGCTAGTAAATTATGCAAATACTATGCGAAGTTTCATTCTCATTGGTTGGTAAAAATCAGCATATAACACACGTGAACAAATCGCATGGGGGATTTACGTGTGTGCGTACGTCTGCATACGTTCAGGTGCGCGCGTACGTTTACGCAGGTGTGCGTGCGTGCGCGTGCGTCCGTTTGTGCACGTGTGTGCGCGTGTGTGTATATGTGCATGCATTCGCACATGACTTCGTGTGTGTGTTAGTTAAATAAAGATGTGATATAGTAAACATTCGTGATCTGTTATCGGTGTGTCTTACTACGAATTGTAGAAACATGTTAGACGGCAAGATGTAAGGAAGCAGGCATGGATCTTGTGATATATGTAACTTTCGTGATGTAATTTGCTACTAGTTTTGCGTAATGAATAAAAAAAATTAATAATTTGCTAATATTTCAACGCGTGGACCGCATAGTCACTCTAGTGTGCAAAACTTGGTTCAACATTGCCGTCCGCTGTGTGAAGTAAATCACAACCGACTTAGTTCACATTGTGCTGCGAGTCTGTGCTGGAGCTACCTGTATGTATGTGTATTTATATGTATCCTTGTGATACTACGTGACCCGTGACCGTGGTCACGTGACGGGTGTTCACGCGGTATTGTCCAGGCAGAGGACATTAGAGGCTCTTTAAATTGACTACGTCACGAATTTTCGAGGGTAAAATTTGTAAATTTTTTGTTGCCATTGCTACATTAAAAGTAAAAACTAACGGGACTAAACGTATCGTTAAATTCTTACCTGATAAGATTGTTTCTCAACTAGTTAAAAATCCAAAAAACTTGGACGATTTAATATTATATTCCTGACATTAATTGCTGGCTATGGGCTATGTATGAGTCACGAGTGTATGTTCACATCGAACAATATAGTAAAATAAGAAGTATAATGCAGCAATTTAACCATAAAAAGTGAACAGAATTACTTATATTTTGTGAAAAAGTGGAAATATATATATATTTTTTTTACTATTTACGGTGACGTAATCGCTACAATAATGTGTTACGATGTGATCATCATACTGTACTACTAATGTACATAACTCTAAACCTGTCTGTCTCTAGGTTACAAGGGAGTTATATAGGCAAAATGCTAATATACATGTACTGGTATGAGGGCAAAGCTGTTGCGTAGAGCTGTTCAGATTGAGTTTCCTCTTGTGACGACACGTGGCTGCTTTCATTCATTTTTTATTATTCAATTGCGTAAAAGCATTTTTTATGCCTCTATGGTATTTTGTTGCTGTTAAATTATGCAAATATTGTGCGAAGTTTCATTTTCAGCCTTATTCATTAGCACGAAGCGGTACATTACAAACGCGACCAAATGAATTGGTGGGCGTATGTGTGCGTGCGTACGGGTGCGTGCGCTTAGCATGCGAGCGTGTGTGCGCGGCGTATGAATCACAAAGCAATAGGCCTACATGGCACCCAGATTCCATAATAGAAACATTATATTACTATACTAACTTCTAACTATAAACTCTAACTACTGACTACTATACTAAACCTCTATTACTATACTAGAAAGTTTCTATTATGGATCTTGTTTACATACAAAACTAGTGTGTATGAATAAACGGCAAGCTGGTACGGAGCAGGAATGCACGACAAATGCCGCAAAGACAGATCTTTAGATCGTGGTAAGTAAAAACCTATTATTTACGAGCACAAGCCTTGTTCCCGTACAATAATTACTTCAAATCCTTCGTAATGAAGCCCGCGTGTAATTAACTCTTTCATGCATTATATATTTCTTTTAATTTTATTTGTATTTTTTACATTTTTTTATATATAAATACAGAGCAAAAATGGGTACCAATGACAGATGCACGATAAAATGTGGCAAAGTGATTTATTCACATCGTGGTCATTAAAAATCTATTATGAGTGCAATCATGATAATTAATTACTTAATTACCTTAATTACAATAATTACATGTAATGAACGATGATCGAATAGTTTGTAAACAAACGCGTATGTAATGAAACTTTTTATACATTTATAATTCATAATGCAGAATAAAAATATCACGTAAAAACGCTTCGTTTCGACCAGACTTTTTTCAAGGTCTGAAATTATGGATTTGTCTCAAGATGAAAAATTTTCCGTGATAAAATCAAATCCGATTTAGGATTTCTCCTTTCCGTACCTTGCGTCGGTAAAACTGGATCAATATTGATAGCGATTTCGAAATATGCTCGTCATATATGACATTGTAATTGTATGTTCAAATGATCGTGCCCGGATATCACTGAGTCAAGTGGGCAAACCCAGAACTGCAGTAGTTTGGATTAAAAGATGGCATTTTAATTCGCAATAAACATGAAGAGAAATAGAAAAGTTTATTTATAATTACGAAATGATTGAATTACGCCCTCTAAGATATTCGCACACAAATTAAAAAGCTGCTACATTCATTACAATAATGAGTTTAAACACAGGTCATTGTCATAAGCAACACTATCAGGATAACGACATTTAATTACAGATGTTCTAATCACAGGTTAACACTGTAAAGAATGCAATACATTCACATAATTTTTAATCTCAAGTTAACACGAAAAAGAATGCAATATAATCCCAGAATGTTAAAAGGGACAGTAGCCTCTAGGATTTTACTGCCTACAACTGTGCTTACTGTATAACAAATCGTCTACACCCACACGTATTTGTTACCAGATACCTAACTTAATTGTTATAATTATTTACACATCAACGCTACGAAATTTGAACAACGCCATTGACACCCACGACCGTGCTGCCACCCTGAAAAAGTTGCGTATTTGACAATTTATTTTGCAGGTTACAGACCGAGGGCTAATCACAAAAGTGCAATTATATTTATACCTAAATGCTATTTAACCGAACGATATTCATTTTAGGGCAAATTTATCCATATTATAACTGAAACTATATGTCGTTTATAAGATATTACAATCCTTTTGCTTTTAAATGAATAAATAAGAAACACCCTCGGTCTGTAGCCCTTGGCTGGAAAGCGGTTTTGCGCAACTTATCAGATCGTGCGCTTTGAGTCTACAATCAACGCTTCGCGTCGTTGTAATCAAACTGTGGTCGTTAGTTTCAAAACATTTTTTAATAATATTTCTAATGGTGATTGAACCATGAAACTTTTTATGTAGCGTAATTATAACCTAAATTATCTGAAAATAACCCTAGAACCTAGAGTAAACTCTCCCTTGAATCACAAGTTAACACTCGTTCGGCCAGTGCCTCTTATCGTATATTACAGTCGCTGGCGCTGGCTTATCATTGTTAGATTATTGTCGAGCGACGCAATGCAACAGATAAGGTTTGGCGCTCCACACGAGACTGAAGAGCCCGTCCATCGACGGCTCAGTAACGCCATCTGGTAGCCTGATGTCGAAGTTCTGCAGAATGCTTGTGAAGAATATGAACAGCTCCGCTCTCGCGAGAGCCTCTCCTAGACAGACGCGACGACCTGTCAGCAAATAACAGACACCATCACCAGGGAGGTTCATTAAAGCTTGGATGGTGGGAGGGATGGGGTAGTCTTTGCATGACACATTATTCGGTTATCTCAGCATGCATTTTTGACATTACATTATTTTGAAGAAATTGTTTCAAATAAAGATACTAAAAAAAAAAAAATAACAATAAATTATTAATAACATTAATAATAACGATGATGACGATTGCCTAAAGTAAATATAAAAAATATATTCAAACATACTATCTCTGAAGAATTTTATGAAGGAGGGATCTGAGAGGGGGAGTGGCACGGCAGTAGTCTTTAACACACAAAAAACACATTGATGACGTCACATTGATGACACATTGATGACGTCGGAAATGTACGACGTCGTGTTTAACACCAATTTAGTTTTAATTATGGTATAAAATCTAAGAAAAAACAATTGGCGGATTTCTGGGCATCGTTCGATCAGCATTCCCCAAAACAATAATCGATCAGGCGTCCCTAACAACGACCACCGCTGTAGTATTTCGTCGGATTATGCCAGTCTCTTCTCTTCGGCCTGGTGGCGCCATCTAGCGGCCGCGCGAGTAATCTCACCGATGGAGAACGGGATCAGCGCTTCGTTCTGCACAAAGGCTCCACGCTCGTCCAGGTGGCGCTCCGGGCGGAACTTTTCCGGTTCGGGGAAGTGTTTCGGGTCGTTGAGGATGGCCGTGAGGTTAGCAAGGATCGCCGTACCGGCGGGGATGACGTAGCCTCCTAGCTGTATCTCGGCGGTCGTGCTGTGTGCCAGACTCAGCGGCACGATGTCCGCTAGGAACAAGAAAGAAACACGCAGATGGCGTTCTCTCAGATTATCTAGACATTTAGTAGTAAATTTAAACAATATTGCTGTCACACCTAATCAGGACTGCCGTCTATGGACGCCATGTACTGAAGCATTTCCACTTACAGACCACACCAGCTTTGCGGTCTTACCTACTCTCTATCCACTCTCTTTTTCTTTTGTCCTCTATGTGTAATAGCTGTTTGTTCACGTAGCCAGAGACTCTATTATGTTAAAAGTGAGCGTGACGCGACGGTTCTTTTGTATCTAGCAGTTTGACACATCAGTGTAAATGTGTTGTACCAGAATGCAGGGTTATGGCTAAAATGTGCGAGGAGTATGGTTGTGGTCGCGGGAGTAAGCGCACGCGCTTACTTGCGTGTGCTCGTTTCTTTGTCTCGGTGTGCAAGGAAATACGTGAGCAGATATTAAAGTTATTCACTTTACTACCCAAGTTTGGATTTCTTCATCGTTAATGATTCAAACGTACATAAACGTTCCATTTTGGTGCCGTGACCAGTCCAAAATCTGGGAATTTCTTTGCGGACGTTACATCTGCGTAAGTGTGTGTCTTCTATACATTTTTTATAAATTGATCTGTTACATCTAATCAGGCCTGCTGTCCATGCCAGCGAACCTTCTCACCTACTCTCTGCACCTCGGCTATTGCTGCACGCGTGTACGGCATGTTGTCCTGGTCCGCCGTGCAGGGTAGCCTCCCTCGTCCGATGACGTCATCGATCTCGGCCTGCACTTTTCGCAGGACGTGAGGGTATTTGAGCATGAAGAGCAGACCCCAGCGTAGCGTCGTCATGACGGTGTGCGATCCGGCGAGAAACATATCGCGTATGGAGACGAGCAGCTGAAAAGCTGAGAGATGACGCCGACATAAGTGAGTGTGTGTGCGTGTGTGTGTGTGTGTGTGTGTGTGTGCGTGTGCGCGCGCTCGCGTGTGTGTGCACGTGTGCATGTGCACGTGGTGGTGTGCTTGAGGTGCGAGTGTGCCGGTGTAATTGCGCTGTGCGTGTCGCGTGCGGTGTGCGTGGTACGTGTGCGTTGCTGTCGTGTGCGACGTGGTGCGATGTACACGTGTGCGTGGTGCGTGTGCAGTGTGTGTGTGGTGTTGTGTGTGCGTGGTGTGTGTGCGGTGTGGGAGTGTGCGTGTGTGTTGATGCGTGTGTGTGCGTGTGTGTGGCGTGTGTGTGCACGTGTTTTTTCTGGTGTACGTTGTTTGTGTACGTGTGTGTGAGTGCCATGTGTGTGTGTGTGTGTGTGTGTGTGTGTGTGTGTGTGTGTGTGTGTGTGTGTGTGTGTGTGTGAATGTGTGTGTGCGTGTGCGTGTGTATGTGTCACCGCGTGCGTAGCGCGCATGACTCACGCGTGAATGTTGAATCCGTCCCCGCCCGCTGCCGCTGCGCTAGCAGGTAGGCGCCCAAGTAGTCTCTCACGTCTGCCTCATCCTCCGTCGCCTGCTCCTCGTGCTCGGCTATGTTACCTAGCAGCTCCGTAGTCAACCTCTCGTACGCCGCGTCCAGTTCCTTCTGCATGCGGCTGAAGACCGGCAGGTGTCGCAGCGCAGGGTAGAAGTTAAGCATGCCCTGCATGCGCAACACATACACATTACAACTGACATTGCATATTTTTTTCGCTAATTTTTTTTCCGTTTTCTTGGGGTACCTAGGGGAACCGTGGACAATGGGAGAGTCGTACGAGTAAGAAATTACGATTTTTCAGGAAATTTTTAGGAAATTTTTCAACGATTTATATGCGCCCATTTCCACGGGGTGTTAGTGGATTGCAATTCTTGACAAACAGCAAGCAATCATAATTGTAAAATCATCGATAATTGATGACACTATTGGCGATTGTTATCAATATTTCAGGTACGAAATTTAAACGTTCGATTCGTCAAATTTACGATGAGTAAAGAAACAATCTTTCACGAGATAACATAACATATCGTTCGGGAATTTCCAGGACCAGTGAGAACGCGAGGATTGACCCTAACCGTTACCCTAACCCTAACACTAAACATAACCCTAACTCTAACTCTAACTCTAACTCTAACCCTAACCCTAACCCTAACCCTAACCAACCTGTGTGTTACCGACGGTATACGTACATGTATGTTACCGACGGTACGTACATGTATGTTACGACGGCACATACCTGTATATTACCGACGGTACGTACCTGTATGTTACCGTCGGTAGGCCTACGTACCTGTATGTTATCGACGATACGTACTTGTATGTTACAGGAAGTACATATCTGTATGTTACCAAAGGTACGCATCTATGTATTATATTACTAAAGGTTCGTACCCCTATGTCGATATCGTAGAAGATGGTGTTGATGTGGTCGTTGAGTCTGAGGAAGGCGGGGTCGGCGTAGTCGTACCGAGCACCGAATGCGATGGAGACAATCACGTTTAACACACAACTGCTGAGCAAAGCCTGCGGTGCCAACATAACCATATATGTGTGTGTATATATATAGAAGGAGAGACAGAGAGAATGACGACGCTACGCTGGGGTCTGCTCTTCATGCTCAAATACCCTCACGTCCTGCGGAGAGTGCATGCCGAAATCGATGACGTCATCGGAGGAGGAAGGCTACCATGCATGGCGGACCAGGACAACATGCCGTACACGCGGGCGACAATAGCCGAAGTGCAGAGAGTAGGTGAGAAAGAAAGGTGGCGTGGTTAGTAGGTGGAATGCATCTGTAGGTGGCATTCATGGGCAGCAGGCTTGATTAGATGTAACAGATCAATTTATTAAAAATGTATAGAAGACACACACATACGCAGATGTAACGTCCGCAAAGAAATTCCCAGGTTTTGGACTGGTCACGGCACCAAAATGTGACGTTTATGTACGTTTGAATAATTAACGATGAAAAAATCCAAACTTGGGAGCAGGCCTGATTAAGTGTGACCGATAGATTTATGAAAAATACACGAGAAATCACACGTACGCAAGGAGAGTAAAGTAAAAACATAAGAGGGGTAGCGAGTGAGAGAGAGAGAAAGAGAGAGAGAGAGAGAGAGAGAGAGAGGAGAGAAAGAGAGTGAGGCAGCGAGAGGGAGGGAGAGAGCGACAGACAAAGGGAAAGGGGGTAGAAAGATATAGAGACAGAGAGAAAGAGAGAAGGTTAATAGCTTTAAGTATACGCACATTGCCTCACATCCTCAGCTTCCACCGCAACGTTCTCCAGGCGGTTCGTGACGTATATTCACTTTGAATGTGTTTAAATGACGACACATGCTACGTGGTAATGTAATCATCTGTTTTTCTCATTTTCAAATTTTTGGAAAACTGTCGGTGGACGCCTGGATAAACAAATTGCCTTAGATGTACGAACCAGTGCATAACGAGGCGAGGGCGGTTACTAAATGTCTAGATACTCTGTCTGAACGCCATCTACTTTTTTCTTTATTGCTTCTAGCGGACATCGTGCCACTGAATCTTCCTCACAGCACGACCGCCGAGATACAGCTAGGAGGCTACGTCATCCCCGCCGGTACGGATATCTTTACTAACCACACGGCCATCCTCAACGACCCGAAATACTTCCCCGAACCGGAGAAGTTCCGCCCGGAGCGCCACCTCGACGAGCGTGGAGACTTTGTGCAGAACGAAGCGCTGATTCCGTTCTCTATCGGTAAAATTACTAGCGCTGCCGTTAGCTGGCGCCACCGGGTCGAGGAGAGAAGAGTGACGTCATATGTCAAACGACTGCAGCGGTGGCCGTCGTTAGGGACACCTGTTCTGTTGTTGGTTTGGGAGATGCTGATTGGGCGATGCTAATGACACCTCTTCTGGAAGCAGATTATTATTTTTAACTTCCCCCATAGGTGCTTACACTTATTAATTGAAATGCAGTAGCTGGAAATTAAATAGTCAGACTTATGTTGCCAAGTGGCACTATTAAACCTACACAGACATAAGCTTCAGCTGTATTCCATTCGATCGTGATCACATCTTTTTACGTATTTGTTATCTTCATCGTTATTATCGTTTATGAAACGATTTCTCGAAAAAGGCCGCGAATGCATTTTAAGATCGCGGAATAACTCGATCCCTAAACCTCAGAATTCGGTGTCACGCCAATACTATCCCATCCCTCCCTTTGATGAGTCTCTTTGATGATGGTGTCTGTTATTTGCCGACAGGTCGTCGCGTCTGTCTAGGAGAGACACTCGCGCGTGTGGAGCTGTTCATATTCTTCACAAGCATTCTACAGAACTTCGACATCAAGCTACCAGATGGCGTTACTGAGCCGTCGATGGACGGAACCTTAGGCGCCACCTGGATGGCAAATCCATATCTGGTACATTTCGTCGCACGACAGTAATCCACAATGATGTCAAAACCTCACGCCGTACGAGTGATAATGTCTGCAACTTGCGATTACGCACTTGCAATTAAACTGCGTTACCTCACGTTATAACTTATTATTAAACTCTGTTATCCTAACTTGTTACTTGTGAATAAACTGCGTTATCTTACGTGTCATCCTATTATAAACTATGTTATCCTAACTTGTTACTTATAAATAAACGACGTTATCTTACGTGTCATCCTATTATTAAACTCTGTTATCCTAACTTGTTACTTATGAATAAACGACGTTATCTTACGTGTCATCCTATTATAAACTATGTTATCCTAACTTGTTACTTGTGAATAAACTGCGTTATCTTATGTTTCAGCGTGTGATTAAGCCTGTGTTTTACCATACCTGTTTATTACGATTAAGCTGCGCTAATCTTACGTTTCTAAGTCTGTGATTAAACCGGTGTGTTGGCTACTGTTACTTGTAAGTAAACAGCGAGATGGCATGTAAACCAGTGCTATGTAATCGTGTTCCTCAAGGCATTGGACAATTGTCTTGGCTGTCGAAGGCTATGGCCATTGAATAAGCACCGAAAGCCCGAAGAACATTAGACGAAGCGAAATTCAATAATTTATTAATTATTAGTAAATGTTTTCTGCTAAGTTTTGGTGCAGATTAAACTTTCATTTTTCATTTCAAACGTTATTAAATTGAGGCAGCAATTTAATTGTGGTGAGAAAACGTTAAAATGCGTAATTGAAACTATCCTTGAAATTTGGATGATCTTTCATCTCTTTGAAGGTTTCAAATGCAGGAAATCATCACACAAATAGGCAAAATAAACGTTTTCACATTAATTTAATATACTATGTTTTAATTTGTATTGAAATAAAATAAAATAATACTAGTCATAATAACAAATTAACAATTCGACGTTTAATGTGCTTATGCGCGCTATTCCTATTTTTATATTCTGCCATAACGTACGCTACATAAAATAATGGTATGTATGTATTATTATACCACAGCGCATATGCAGATATGCTCGCACACACATACAGCGCACATCGCAAAATGCAGCATCCACATCTACATGCAAATATCCATATACAAGAACCGTACACTAGTGCAGAGTACAAGTACACCGTACCAGCACACGTACTGTCGGTATGGAAAGCGGTTGTGTGCCAATATTCGAAAAACGTGCGGCGACATATAATATAAGTTATATCAGAAGTAGAGAAAAACGCAAGTTTGATTCTGTTTACTGTGTTATCAGTCGTGCGAGGTACACTTGCGTTTTCCAGATTTCTATCTCGTTTAAATTCGGTTAACTTCGGATATCTGCGGACGGCAAAGCATGCCGAATAATCGATCATGTATGCTTGTTACTTAGTATCATGTTTACTTATGTATTCTATCTTTAAGTAAGCACTGCACTAAGTTTACCTGATCGAGTTGGCCTGTTAGAATGCTAGTTACGCAGGCGATAGCAGCGGGTAAGTGCGCGACGGGGTCAAGTCTAATCTGCGAGGCAGTCCGTCCGAGAGAGAGCAACGGAGGAAAGATGCTGCACGGGTTCCCATTATCGGGAATGGGTGAAGAGGAGCAAATTTAATTAACGCATGTTCGCTGCTCGCGATAGCCCAGCTGTTACAATTCTAGATGATGTACATTACATGAAGCCACT
>NW_014577804.1:106478-109448 GCF_000485595.1 Priapulus caudatus
GGATGTTAACACACTCGATGCGGCGTCCGGCCACGGACGAACAGGATGAGATGGGATGGGATGAGATGGGATAGAATGGGAAATAAATAAAATAGAATAAGATATGATATGCTAATGTTACGATTAGGTTAGCAGAGGGTAGGCTAAGATTAGGCTAGGGTTAGAATAGGATAAGATAGTTAGGGTGAGGTTAGGAGAGGATAGAACAGGATAAAGTTGGAGCCTAGACTTTCCGTGCTGTTAAACTTCTCGTTGAAAGTAGAATGTAAGTGCGTCGCAGTTGCCTTGATCCTCGCTCCCTTATTGATAAACATTTACATTAAACGGGTCAATCTGGATCACGTTCTATTTTCATATTCAGCCAAGGACAAAGGAACGAAGGCTTGTTATCATTGAGTAAGCACTCTCCGTAAATAACACCGTTTATAGTGCCTGGTTAGAATGCTAGTGTACACAGCGACAGCAGCGTGTGTGTGTATGTCTGTGTGTGCCGGGGGTAAGTCTATGTAAGGCAGTCCCGCCCAAGAAAGATGCAAAGAGTCACGTCCATTTCGGGATGGGTGAAGAGGAGCAAGATTTACTAACGTATTTCGCTGCTGTTATAGTCAGTGTTACTTTATAGATGATGACATGGTGTAGTAAAATGCCCGTGACAGAATACACGCTACTGTAGCTATAATGGAACGAACGCATGTACATGTACAAGTGTGTATGTGCATATGTATGCATATTGTAACGCTTGCCCCTGTGGCGTGGTGGTAGATCAGGCCATGATCGTCCCACAGGGGCGACACGTCGGGTCGTGCACCTCGACTGCCAGGCACGTTCCGTTATGACCAACCAACGACAAACAGAGCAGCAACACGGATATAGGCGGTACTTAATGTGAGCTAGCAAGAAATAGACAAAAATAGCATATATATATATTATATATTATATATAGAGGAGGAGCGTACGCGAGAGACAGCTAGTGCGTACAGTATTTTGGGTTATTCCTTTTACCTGTGGATTGAGCGCCTCCCCTTTGGTGTTGCTTAGATGTGTGAGACAGGCGGACGCCTCATCCTGGATCTTCTTCTCTATGCTGACCTTCCCCATGCCGAACTCACGCAGCTTGCTGAGCGCGAACTTCCTATGCTCCTTCCAACGCTTTCCCTCGCTAAACGCGATTCCTGAACGAGACAAAAATAAATAAAATTCACCGCGAAAATACCCAAAATAGTTGTAATATTAACTTAATTATCATATTTTAATTAGAATTAAATAAAATAAAAAATATTATTATTAAAATAACAAATAAATCCTTGATGTTTCATATGCTTATGCGCTATTCTGTTTGATATGTTCTCGATTATATTATTAATTTTTGTTATTATTAGAAATATTTTATTAATCAATAAACTGATTTTCACAGCTCACGTGTAACACGATACACAAATACTGTACATCCCGCAGATACGTGCACACATGCACGTCCCACCACCTCCTGTAATTCTTGACATAGAAGAGTCTTGTCATTGACACATTCTTGTCATTCTAATACATCGCGAGAATGATGAATTTGAATTTGTAAAACCGAAATTGCGGATAGGATCCACGCGTCATATTTTACGTACGGACAAATATGCAATCTGACATCCGCTCAGAGAAAAAGGCTCGTGACCTTATTGAACATATGACCGTTCTATCCAGGTGATTTCACTGTATAACTGCTACTTAAGGTGAGCGCAAAGCGCCGTTACAGACAGTTGATCGTTCTATAGAAGTGACTGCTAAAATCCACTTGACACTGTATATGAATTATAAATTGATAATGAATGCAGAGAGTGCTTAAGATAACACATGTAATAAACAAGCTTGATGTTCACTTGTTTTATTCATCTAATACATATTTGTGAGTGTGTGTCTGTTTGTCTGTTCTCGATGCAAATATACGGATATACGGAGCACTCTCGAAATGTCAAAGCCGTTCAGTAGGGGTAAATTTTGGTGCTGAATGTCATGGGTACATTGGATTTGACCTCCGAGGTCATCTGAGCCAAATATACTGGCCCCTGCAGCAGCATTAAATAAACGCGCATCTGCAGCAGACAATAAATAAACGCATAGCAGCATTAAATAAACGGGATTCACTTTGCACTGACTCGTATACTATAAAATGCAAAAAAAAATTTTGCCAACACATAATTTTTAGCTATATTTAACTATTTAAAAAGTTTTTAACTTTTTCCATTGCATTTTATTATATCATTTTAAAATGAAAAAAAAAGAAGTAACCGCTTTATATATATACGCCGGTAGCAATATATAGCGATGTTAGAATATGAGCGTATAACGCACGCACCATTCATCTCCCCTCGTTCGTCTGCCATGTAGCGACGCAGCGCGGTATGGTATGGTCGCGCCGCCGTATGCTCGCCCTGGTTGAGAAATGCCTCCCTCGCTAGCTCCACATCGTTGACGACAACAGTAAACTGAAACACGTATATATGTATGTATATGTATATATGTGTGTATTTATAGACACGGTAGATAGCTAGATAGAAAGATAGCTCGATAGAGAGATAGCTCGATAGAGAGATAGCTCGATAGATGGATCCATTTATCGATAGATAGATATATGGATGAATTGATGGATGGATGAATGGATAGATCGATAGATATATAGATAGATAAATAAATAGAAAGATAGATGGGTAGTTTGATGGAGAGATGGATAAATAGATAGATAATTAGATAGATGGATAGATAGAACACACGCACACACACAAAGAGAGAGATTCACATCGAATTAATATAACACACAAATTAATAGCGGATTAGAGGAGAGATACAAACATAAAACTATATAGAGCGTTTTTCGATTTGCGCGCATGTGAACTCATATAAACATGGCACCATACGTAATCGGATGAAACACACACACATATTTTGCACGCACGCACGCACGCACGCACGCACGCACGCACG
>NW_014577804.1:109458-112306 GCF_000485595.1 Priapulus caudatus
ACTCTGTTATCCTAACTTGTTACTTATAAATAAACAACGTTATCTTACGTGTCATCCTATTATTAAACTCGGTTGTCCTAACTTGTTACCTATGAATAAACGACGTTATCTTACGTGTCATCCTATTATAAACTATGTTATCCTAACTTGTTACCTATGAATAAACAACGTTATCTTACGTGTCATCCTATTATAAACTATGTTGTCCTAACTTGTTATCTATGAATAAACAACGTTATCTTACGTGTCATCCTATTATTAAACTCTGTTATCCTAACTTGTTACTTGTGAGTAAACTGCGTTATCTTATGTTTCAGCCTGTGATTAACCTGTGTTAACCTACCTGTTTATCTATGAATAAACTGCGTTATCTTACGTGTCATCCTATTATTAAACTCTGTTATCCTAACTTGTTACCTATGAATAAACGACATTATCTTACGTGTAATCCTACTATTAAACTCTGTTGTCCTAACTTGTTACTTATGAATATACTGAGTCATCTTGTGTTTCAGCCTGTAATTAACCTGTGTTAATCTACCTTGTTATCTATGAATAAACTGCGTTATCTTGTGTTTCAGCTTGTAATTAACCTGTGCTAACCTACCTGTTAACCTACCTGTTTATCTACCTGTTTATCTACGATTGAACTGCGTTATCTTACGTTTCTAGTCTGTAATTAAACGGTGTGTTGCTACCTGTTAACTTGTAAGTAAACAGCAGCGATGGCATGCAAACAGTGGCTATGTAATGTGTTCCTCAAAGGTGTCCGAATAAATAAGCAAATCAATGTATGTCTATGTAAATTTTTGAGTTTTTTTTACCAATGAGATCTCTAAGAAATTGCTGCATTATTTGCTTGTCGAAGGCTATGGCATTGAATAACACCGAAACCGAAACATTAGAGAGCGAAATTCAATAATTTTGTAATTCTTAGTAATGTTTTCTCTTTAAGTTTGGTGGCAATTAAACGTTCATTTTTCATTTCAAACTGATTAAATTGAGGCATCAATTTAATTTCTGTGAGAAACGTTAAAATGCGTAATTGAACTATCTTGCAATTTGTAATGATTTTATCTCTTTAGGTTTAATGCAGGAAATCATCACAAAAATAGGCAAAATAGTTATTACATTAATTTAATTACCATGTTTTAATTTGTATTAAATAAAATAAAATAATATTATCATAATAACAAATTAACAATTGACGTTTTATGTGCTTATGCGCTATTCTATTTTATATATTCTCCATAATACTTACATAAATATGATTATGTATGTATGTTATACACAGACATATGCACATATACTCGCATACACATATACACACACATGCACATGCACATCACATCTACATGCAAATACCCATATACAAAAACGTACACGTGCGGGTACAAGTACACGTACCCGCACACGTACCCGCGCACGCACCTGCGGCATGGAAAGCGGTTTGTGCCAATATTCGAAAAACCCGCGACATATAATATAAGTTATATCAGAAGTAGAGAAAAACTCAAGTTTGATTTTGTTTATTTTGTGTTATAGTCGTTGAGTACATTGCGTTTTCCAGATTTCTCTCTCGTTTAAATTCGGTAACTTCGGATATCTCGGACGGCAAACATCAGAATAATCGATCATGTATGCTTGTTACTTATGTATTCTATCATTGAGTAAGCACTTGCACCAAGTAATACTGATCGAGTGCCTGGTTAGAATGCTAGCATCTTTACTTGACGCCAGCAATCACAATACAACAGTCATCATACAGGATAGTTCAATGGTCTTACGCTGTACGAAGCTCGTGGTGCCAGTGGTCCTGAGCGTCTTGCCTCTTCCTCCCTCTCTGGCTGACTATCGCTAACTCTGGCGTGAGTGTAGCGTCAGGTGACTCTGACAGTGGCTCTGACGCTGAGTCGAGTGCTTGACAACTGTCATATGCCTCCTTATATACCCGTTAGCCGTGGTATATCATGTAGCATAGAGGGCACACGAAACGTGCACGTGCTCACGACGACGGAAGCTCAAGGATGACTCGGTGAATCAAGGAGGATTCGATGAAGCTGAAGCTGCATCTCCACGTCAAGGTTGCGTCAAGCTTTACGCGCCCACAGTATATACACGATATATATATGTGTATATACACATATCGTACATGTATAATTACATCCCACAAAATATACCAAGAAGCCAAAATCGTTACAATATAGACCCCCTTGCATGTGACGTCATCAAAAACCGAAGTCGGCCATATTGGCGGTATTTGCTCGAAGTGCAATTTGCATAAAAGGATATAGTGTGACATACAGATGAAATACCTCAACGCGAATGAACGTGACGTAGTAAACGTCATCACCAACACTCTTTGTCATTGGCTGAATGTGAATCTTGAAATGTCCTAGAATGACGCGCTTACCATTTGTATATCCCTACGCGCACAAAGGAGCCAGGGTCATTGCATCGTCCCTATCACGTCGCTGTCGGCTGATAGAATAATAGTTCATTTCCAGTTTATTTATAACAAGCAGTGTGACAGCACGGAAACACCAGCAAGCTCCTAGTTTATACTATTTCCTATCCAACGCTAACCTCCCTCAACCTAGGCTTATTCAAAGGTAATATACCGTATCCTACCTTATTCTATCCGATTCTCTTCCATCGCATCCCATCCCATCCAATCTCATCCTGTTCGTCCGTGACAGGACGCGCATCCGTGTGTGTTACTAGGCTGTCAGCGCACGTGTGGCGACAATGAGCGGCACCGTAGCCAGCGCCTTCGCGCAGCTGCTGCAGTTTCTCGGTAGAAACATCGTCAGCGTCGTCTTGGTCGTCGTCACGGCTCTCGTGTCGT
>NW_014577804.1:115418-117729 GCF_000485595.1 Priapulus caudatus
TATGCTTTCGGGAGCGGTACGCACCCTTGAGCGTTTGCGTTCATATCACTTGATACACGTGAGAATAACGCGATGTTAAGAACATGAGCGT
The DNA here is from genome assembly GCF_000485595.1 of Priapulus caudatus. NCBI lineage: Eukaryota > Metazoa > Priapulida > Priapulimorpha > Priapulimorphida > Priapulidae > Priapulus > Priapulus caudatus. The sequence goes on from NW_014577804.1 coordinate 115,510, forward strand.
ATACGCACGCAGGCGGGACGCCCCGCGCCCGCCGCGCCGGCCGGCGGCGCCCGGGGCGCTGCCGGGTTCTCTCTCTCGTTCGTTTTGACTCGGTAGCGACCACAGATGGTGTGGTTTGTCGCGCCGAGTAATGCTCGCCCTGGTTGAAGAAATGCATTCCCTCCGCGCTCCACATCGTTAACGACAACGGTAAACTGAAACGACGTATTTGTATAGTGTATGTGTATATATACAAATATTGCTAATTATGTTACTACCATAGTAGTATAGTAGACTGTGGTGATGATCGATGGTGATCGATGGATCGATGGATTCGATGGATCGATGGAATGCGATGCATCGATGAAGATGTCGATGGATCGATCGGGTGATCGATTGATCGGGTGATCGATGGATCGATGAATCGAGGCATCGATGGATCGATGGATCGATGGATCGCATGGATCTATGAATCGATGGATTCGATGGATCGATTGGATCGATGATCGATGGATCGATGGATGCGATGATGATGGACCGATGATAGATGGATATGATGGATAAGATGATAGATAGATAGATAGTCATAATAAATAATTAAGCATGCGCACGTGGCGCTTGACGCTAACACAGAAAAAACACGGATAACCTGTAAACAATTACAATGCTAACCTGCGTCCGATGTAGAGGCTGAATATCGGTTCCGTACTGCTCCACTCAGGCTTCGGGAGGTAACGTCCCCCATGTGGCCGGCCCAGCGAGACGAGGGAGCCGGCGACGGGCCAGCCGCGGCGTCCGGGCGGCGCTCCGCGGCTCGCTTCACGTAGTACGATGCACCGAGTAATACTGATCGAGTGCCTGGTTAGAATGCTGGTGTACACAGCGATAGCAGCGGGTAAGTGCCGATGGTAATTCTATGCAAGGCAGTCTCGTCCGAGAAAGAGCAAGGAGGAAAGATGCTCACGTCCATTTCGGGATGTGTGAAGAGGAGCAAATTTAATTAACGAATTTCGCTGCTGCGATAGCCAGTGTTACATTCTAGATGATGTACATTACATCGCCACATCTCCGCTGTTTACTTACAAGTTAACAGGTAGCAACACACCGTTTAATTACAGGCTGGAAACGTAAGATTACGCAGTTCAATCATAGATAAAAAGATAGGATAACACAGGTTAATCACAGGCTGAAACATAAGATGACGCAGTTTATTCACAAGTAACAAGTTAGGACAACAGAGTCTAATCACAGGTTATAACGTGGGGTAACGCAGTTTAATATCAGGCTATAACGTGAGGTAACGCAGTTTAATATCAGGTTATAACGTGAGGTAACGCAGTTTAATATCAGGTTATAACGTGGGATAGCGCATATTAATCGCAAGTTAAAATGTAAAGTAATTCAGTTTCATCGCACGTGAGTAATCGCAAGTTCCAGACGTTATCACTCGTACGGCGTGAGGTTTTGACATCATTGTGGATTACTGTCGTGCGTCGAAATGCAACAGATACGGATTTGCAATCCACACGAGGCCCAAGGTTCCATCCATAGACGGATCGGTAACGCCATCTGGTAGCTTGATGTCGAAGTTCTGAAGAATGCTTGTGAAGAATATGAACAGCTCCACTCGCGCGAGTGTCTCTCCTAGACAGACTCGACGACCTGTCGGCAAATAACAGACACCATCATCACGGAGGTTCATTAAAGGTTGGATGGTAGAGAGAGGGGGTAGTCTTGGCGTGACAATAAATTCTGAGGTTTAGGGTTCGAGTCTCCGTGCGTGAGAAATTCCCGTTATACTGTGATCTCAGGATGCATTTAGGATATGTTTTATGAAATTTTTTCAGTAACGATGATGATGATGATGATGATGATAATAATAATAATGATGATGATGATGATAATGATAATGATGATGATGAAGATGAAGATGATGATGATGATGATGATGATGATGAACAATGATGATGAAGGATGATGATGAAGATGATGATGATGATGATGATGATGATGATGATGATGATGAACAATGATGATGAAGGATGATGATGAAGATGATGATGATGATGATGATGATGATAATAATAATAATAATGATGATGAAGATGAAGATGATGATGATGATGATGAAGGATGATGATGATGATGATGATGATGATGATGATGATGATAATGATAATGATAATGATGATGAAGATGAAGATGATGATGATGATGATGAAGGATGATGATGATGATGAT
>NW_014577804.1:117739-125112 GCF_000485595.1 Priapulus caudatus
CAGGGAGGTTCTTCAAAGGTTGGATGGTGGAGAAAGGGGGTAGTCTTGGCCTGGCAATAAATTCTGAGGTTTAGGGTTCGAGTAGTCCCCTTGCGTGCGAAATTCCCGTTATACTGTGGTCTCAAGATGCATTTAGGATATTTTTTATGAAATTTTTTCAGTAACGATGATGATGATGATGATGATGATGATAATAATAATAATGATGATGATGATAATGATAATGATAATGATGATGATGAAGATGATGAAGATGATGAAGATGATGATGAACAATGATGATGAAGGATGATGATGAAGATGATGATGATGATGATGATGATAATAATAATAATAAGATGATGATGATGATGATGATGATGATAATGATAATGATAATGATGATGAAGATGAAGATGATGATGATGATGATGAAGGATGATGATGATGATGATGATGATGATGATGATGATGATGAACAATGATGATGAAGGATGATGATGAAGATGATGATGATGATGATGATGATGATGATGATGAACAATGATGATGAAGGATGATGATGAAGATGATGATGAACAATGATGATGAAGATGATGATGATGATGATGATGATGATGATGATGATGATGATGAACAATGATGATGAAGGATGATGATGATGATGATGATGATGAACAATGATGATGAAGGATGATGATGAAGATGATGATGATGAAGATGAGAATTTTTTTAAATAAACATAGAATATCGATAAAAATCTGGGAGTGGGGGAGTAGTCTGCCGTGCAGTGATATGGCAAAACACACCCTGGTCATGTAAAAACATGTACGACGGTGTATTAAACACCAATTTAGTTAGAATTATGCGAAAAATCTCAAATCCCAAGTTGTGCGGGTTTCAGGGCATTAGCACGCCGAAAACAATAACCGAGCCAGTAGTAACCACAGCACCAGTACAGTGGCGGATCTAGATGGGGTTTGGGGTGGCAACCCCCCTCCCCGTTCAGCCACTGACTAATGTTATGATACTAGTAAAATTGGGTCAAAAATAAAAAAGTCAGTCTGCAGGCTGATATAAACTTGGGATTTCCCCTGTCACCACACAGCTGCCTGAACTGTCAGATCCTGAACACTGTCATTGGGGGAGCACTAAATCCTACGAACCTATACATCTTCTTGAGTCACGCCCCGTCACGTGGTCTAGGTTGCCAAGTAACTGTTTACACTTTCAAGTTCGCCGTATTTTCCCGAGCTAACGAGTGCGCATGCTCATAGGGCATATATGTTTGCAATTGATTAAAGTTGGCGCGAGAGCCATTTTGTAGAAAATAACTTATCCTAACACTCTGAAAAACTGTCAGATGTGCCAAAGTCTTAGAAGAAGATAACTGCCTTATTTGGGAGCATATATGTTTTAGCTAGACGTATATCTGGTAGACCAAAGCGCATTTAGTAACATAACTAAAATTTGCCTACAGCAAGAACAATTTAACACTAACATGTGTTTAGTCATGGTATGTAGTAGTTTCCTTACAAGAACCAATAAGAATAACACTCCATGAAGACTTAGTTGACCGCTTCATACATGCTGATGAAGATTTCTTCCCCAATATACAGGAGACTCTTCATAGTGGGTTGCACGTCTCCAGTCACCAGCTGCGAGGCTTAACGGTCATTTTCAGCAATGCGCAAGGTGAAGACGTATCTAAGGTCTACCATGGGCGAGCAGAGGCTGGCTGGACCCTAATGACTGTTCATTACCAGACAACTCTGCAACTGGTTCCAGTCAAAATAGTGCAGCGCTTTATACAGAAACAACAAAGTCGACTCTTCTGCCAGTCAATATTATTTCATTAATAACATTATGACCACAATGACTAGCATACTGGAGTATACTTCCAACTTGGCCAATAGCCTAGTGACCCTAATTATTGTGTAGCTTTGTGTAGCTTGGACACAATGGTGTTTTTCAAACTGTCATTTGTATTTCTGTTGTGCACAAGGTCAGTTTCAGTGTTTCATATAAATTATGTGTTGGAAAAGTTAACTCAAAGTTCATGAATTTATTCTCAAATAGCATTAGAATACAGGAAAAAGCATCATATATTTCAAAAATTTTCAGGTGGGAAGGGGGTATGCCCCCGGACCACCCTAGCACAGTGTGCCTTCGGCACGCCTTCACTCAAATATCAACCCCACCCTTCCTGAACGTTAGATCCGCCCCTGCGAGCAGGCTTTCATAACCACGACCACCGCTGCAGTCCTTTGACGGGTGAGGTCACTGTATATGCCTCGATCCAGTGGCGCCATCTAACAGCCGCGCGAGTAATCTCACCGATGGAGAACGGGATCAGCGCTTCGTTCTGCACAAAGTCTCCACGCTCGTCCAGGTGGCGCTCCGGGCGGAACTTCTCCGGTTCGGGGAAGTGTTTCGGGTCGTTGAGGATGGCCGTGAGGTTAGCAAGGATCATCGTATCGGCTGGGATGACGTAGCCTCCTAGCTGTATCTCGGCGGTCGTGCTGTGTGGCGCGGCCAGAGAGGCAATGTCCGCTAGAAACAAGAAAGAAACACGCAGATGGCGTTCTCTCAGAGTATCTAGACGTTTAGTAGTGTCGCTCGCCTAGTTATGCTGTGCTTAAGAAACCAGCCAAGCATCTTCAAACAATGTTTCTGTCACACCTAATCAGGCCTGCTGTCCATGAATGCCACCTACAGATGCATTCCAACTATTGTCCACGCGAGCGAACTTTCTCACCTACTCTCTGCAACTCGGCTATTGTCGCCCGCGTGTACGGCATGTTGTCCTGGTCCGCCATGCATGGTAGCCTTCCTCGCCCGATGACGTCATCGATCTCGGCCTGCACTCTCCGCAGGACGTGAGGGTATTTGAGCATGAAGAGCAGACTCCAGCGTAGCGTCGTCATGACGGTGTGCGATCCGGCGAGAAACAGATGGCGTACGGACACGAGTATCTGAAAAGCTGTAAGATAGCGCCGACATACGTGAGTGTGTTTGTCGGATGCCACGCTTAATATATATTTCATATATAATATCATTCGTTCTTGTTATATGCGCCCGTAAGTGCTTGCACGCGCGCGTGCGCGCGCGTTGTGTGTAAGCGCATACCTGCTTGTGTGCGTGTATATGGTGGCGTGCATCTGTGCGTGCGTGCGAACGTGCTTTTCTATACGATGTGTGTGTGTGCGTGTGTTTGTGTGTGTGTTTGTGCGTGTGCGCGTGTGTGTGTGCGCGTGCGCGTGGGTGTGTGCGTGCGTGTTCGTGCAGCGCATGACTCACTAGTGAATGAAGAATGCTGTCCCCGCCCGCCTGCCCGCTGCGTTAGCAGGTACGTCTAAGTAGTCTCTCACGTCTCCCTCTTTCTCCGGCGCTCTGTTCCTCGTGCTCTGCTATGTTACTCTCCAGCTCTTGTTCAACCCTACGCTACGCTGCGTCCATCTTTTTCAGCAATCGCTGAAGACGGGCAGGTGTCGCAGCGCAGGGTAGAAGTTAAGCATGCCCTGTGTATGCAACACATTCCGCGTACAGCCAAAGGAATTATTTTGTTTTCCAGGTTCGATTTCTGGAGACAAATGTCGACCAATGTTACAGGACGTTTTAACGTTTTTACAGGAATTTGTCTGGAGTTATCTATTAGTTGTAAGGCGTCGTCTGTCACCATGAGTTTTATCTACGACAGCGAAATGTTAACGAATACAATCTTCAATCGCGTGTCTGTATCGTCCATCGAGAGATTAGTAAATAAAAAAATCTTGCACGGTGTAAATATTATGGTCGCTCAGAGACAAAAAAGTCATGGGCTCAATTGTAAAGACTTGCCTAGACATAGCATATCGGTCAGGAACTCCACATTATATGTCGAACCAAACTGTACGATCGACATTATGTCGACGGACGTACCTGTATGCTACCGACGGTACTACCTGTATGTTACGACGGGTACGTACCATGTATTTACCGACGGTACGTACCTGTATGCTAACGCGGACGGTGCGTAACTGTATGTTACCGACGTACGTACCTGTATGTTACCGACGGTACGTACTGTATATTACGCGTACGTACGTACACTGTATATTACCGACGTACGTAGCAATGTACGCTACCGACGGTACGTACCTGTATGTACTGACGTACGTACCTGTATATTACCGATGGTACGTACTGTATGTTACAGACGGAACGTATCTGTATGTTACCGACGGTACGTCCCTGTATTGTTACCGAGGGAACGTACCTGTATGCTACCGACGGAACGTATCTGTATGTTACGACGGTACGTAGCATGTATGTTACGACGGTACGACACCTGTACATGTATATTACCGGACGGTACGTACCTGTACATGTACGTTAACGACGGGACGTACCTGTATATTACGCGACGGTACGTACGCTGTATATAACCGTACGTACGTACCTGTATGTTACCGACGGTACGTACCTGTATGTACCGACGTACGTACCTGTATGTTAGCCGACGCGTAACGTACCTGTATGTTACCGACGGTACGTTACTTGTACTGATTGTCGTAGTATGTTGCGCCGACGGTACGTACCTGTATGTTACCGACGTACGTACCTGTATGTTACGACGGTACGTACCTGTATGTACCGTACGTAACCTGTATGTTACCGACGTGGCTACGCTGTATGTTACGACGTGCGGTACCTGTATGCTACCGGACGGTACGTACCTGTGTGTTACCGACGGTACGTACCTGTATATTACCGATGGTATGTACCGCTGTATGTTACCGTCGTACGTACCTGTAGCACCGACGGTACGTACTGTATGTTACCGACGGCACGTACGAGCTGTTAATGCTACGACTGTACGTACGCTGCAGTGTACCACGGTACGTACCTGTATTTACCATACGTAGCGTCCTGTATGTTACGGCGTACGTACTTGTATGTTACCGACGGTACGTACCTGTGTTACCATACGTACGTACCTGTATGTTACCGGACGTACGTACTTGTATGTTACGACGCGACGTACCTGTATGTTACCGACGGTACGTACCTGTGCGTTAACAGACGTACGTACCTGTATGTCACCTGACTGTACGTATCTGTATGTTATCAAAGGTACGTACCTGTATGTCACCGACTGTACGTACCTGTATGTTTCCAAAGGTACGTACCATGTACGTCGCTATCATAGAAGATGGTGTTTGATGTGGTCGTTGATAGTCGGAGGTAGGCGGGGTCGGCGTGGTCGTACCGAGCACCGAGTGGGCAATAGAGACAATCCACGTTTCACTACACAACTGCTGAGCAGCAGCTCTGCGTTGCCAACATAAGGACGTATATATGTATATATGTATGTACACACACGCAACACACGCACTCATACACGCACACACACACACACACACACACACACACACACACCACACACACACACACACACACACACACACACCCACACACACACAACACACACCCACACACACACGTACATTACACATACATTACCACACACGCACACACCACACACACCACACACACACCACACACACCACATACATACACACACACACACACAACACACACACACACACACACACACACACACACACACACTCAACACGTACACACGGACCACAACACACACACACACCTATATATACATAAATATATACATACATATATATGTATATTATATATGGGAGAGATAGTGAGAACAGGGCGCACGAGCGAGACATATTGCAGATACAATATTTTGGTTATTTCTCTACTGTGGATCGAGGGCTCCCCTTTGTGTCGCTTAGATGTGCGAGACAGGCGGAGCCGTCCTCCTGGATCTTCTTTCTATGGCTGACCTTCCCATGCCGAACTCACAGCGCTTGCTGAGAGGCGCGAACTTCCTATGCTCTCCTCATAGCTTTCCCTCGCTAAATATAACTCCTGCACGAGCCAGGATTATAGAATCTATGTACATCTGTGCCAGCTTGCATGCATGGAAGGATGATAAAGTGTGAAAATCAAAATCTACTTTTCCTATTTTTACTGCGGTAACAAAGATCTAGAATCATCACAAAATACCAAAATAATTGTTATGCTAATGCAAGTTATTATTATATTAAATTAATGTTGAAATACATAACAAGGACAAATAACCCTTATGTATAAGGTGCTCTCATGCGCTCCTCGATTTCTGGCCACTAATACTAATTATATTGTCTACTGATGAAGGTGTACTATTATTAGTAATAATTTGTGAATTTATTAATTCAATTTTCACTGGGTGGTTGGAAACCGCTTAAGACATATCAACCGATGTACGCTGAATAATGGAAATTTAAAACCCCTTGTATTGTAGTCTATATATATATATATATATATATATTTATTTATATATATATATATGCGTGTGTGCGTGTGTGTGTGTGTGTGTGTTGTGTTGTGTGTGTGTGTGTGTGTGTGTTGTGTGTGTGTGTTGTGTGTGGTGTGTGTGTGTGTGTGTGTGGTGTGTGTGTGTGTGTGTTGTTACCCCCGCCACCCGCATGCATTGCAAGAATGATACATTTGAAAATCAAAATCCCGGAAATATTATCCACATCCTACATACGGTCAAACATGCAATTTAATGGTCACTCGAGGAAAACGACTCGTGTCGATGTACTTGATGTTAAAGGTGCAGTTATGGATGTTGACCGTTCCATGGAGGTGGCCGCTAACACATGCTTGACCGATATATATATAGTATAGTATATAGTATATATATATATATATGATATATATAAATTCTAAAATAATAGCGAGCGTAGAAAGATCTACGACACACAAACTGTAAATAAATATGGCTTGTTTCACCTTGTCAGTTTTTAATAAAGCAAAGTTATATTACTATTATATAAGTATTATACGACAAAATAACCAAAGGCAAATGAGTTAGTACGACTATAAAGGACTCCGTTTCAGAGTTTCGACGCAGTCCACTATTTTCAACAAACATGCTGCATGGTTGTTGTGAAAATGGTTTATTGAATTTGTATTGGCATATAATACATAACAGAGAATAAAGTATAACGCACGTACGTTCATATCACCGCACGATCTGTCCGCGTCACTAGCGTTGCATCACAGTAGTGGAATGGTCGCGCCCGCAGTATGCCTCGCACCTGGTTGAGAAATGCCTCCCTCGCTAGCTCCACATCGTTGCGACAACAGTAAACTGAAATTTTGTATATGTACGTATGGTATATATATAATTATATATATAGAAGCAGAGAAAAATAGATAGAGATGGAGCAATGTATTGATGGAGAGATGGATAGATTGATCGATCGACAGTTGGATAGATGGATAGATGGATAGATGAATAGTTGGATAGACGGATAGACGGATAGACGGATAGACGG
>NW_014577804.1:126398-127658 GCF_000485595.1 Priapulus caudatus
CCATACGTAATCGGATGAAACACACACACATATTTTGCACGCACGCACGCACGCACGAACGCACGCACGCACGGGCGCTTGTAGTCACACACACCGATATATGTACATAATAACTTTGCTCACCTGTGATCCCATGTAGAGGCTGAATATCGGTCCGTACTGCTCACTCAGCTGCTTGAGGTAACGTCCCCCATGTTTGCCGGCCAGCGAGACGAGGGAGCCGACGACGGGCCAGCCGCGGGGTCCGGGCGGCGCTCCACGCGGTCGCTTCACGTAGTACGACGACACGAGAGCCGTGATGACGACCAACACGACGCTGACGATGTTTCTACCGAGAAACTGCAGCAGCTGCGCGAAGGCGCTGGCTACGGTGCCGCCCATTGTCGCCACACGTGCGCTAACAGCCTAGTAACACACTCGGATGCGCGTCCGGCCACGGACGAACAGGATGAGATGGGATGGGATGAGATGGGATGCGATGTGAGGAAATAGAATAGGATAGGCTTTTATGAGATAGCATACGAGAGTATAGAAAAAAATAGGATATGATAGGATAAGGTAGGATACGATAGGATAGGATAGGTTAGAATAGGTTTGAATAAGGTTAGGATAGGGGAGGATTAACTTAGGATGAGGTTAGCATAGGATAGCAATTAAATAGTACACTTGGAGCGAGGTGTTACTGAGTTGTCACACCGCTTGATATAAATCGACTGTAAATGGACTGTTAGGCTATTGGCGATGCAATGACCCTTGGTCTTTTGCGTGCGTAGAGATATACCAAATGTCAACAAGTAAATTTGGGTTACATTCTAACTTCATATTCAGCCAATGACGAAGAACGTTAAACGAGAATTGTCCTTGGATACACGTCACAGATTTAACGTTCAGTTCCGTGTGTAACGATTTTGGCTTCTTGATATATGTTGGGGGATGTAATTATACATATACGATATACTACTGTGGACGCGTAAAGCTTGACGCAACCTTGACGTGGAGATGCAGCTTCAGCTTTATCGAATCCTCCTTGATTCACAGAGTCATCCTTGAGCTTCCGTCGTATGTGAGGCAAAAAACGTGGCAGTTTTGTGTGCTCCTCTATGCAACGGATATACACACGGGCTAAGCGGGAAATTTAAGGTGGCATAGAAAGTGTCAAGCCATCGATCCGGCGGACAGAGTCACTGTCAGAGTCACCTGCCAGCTGCACTCACGCCAGAGTGCGCGGAAAGTCAGCCAGAGAGGGAGGAAGAAGGCAAA
>NW_014577804.1:130251-132851 GCF_000485595.1 Priapulus caudatus
GCCACACACGTGAGGGTATGGGGAACATATAAAATAGAATAGCGCATAAGCACATAAAACGTCAATTGTTAATTTGTTATTTTGATAATATTATTTTATTTTATATAATACTAATTAAAACATGGTAATTAAATTAATGTAATAACGATTTTGCATATTTTTGTGATGATTTCCTGCATTAAACCTAACGAGAAAAAATTACATTACAAATTGCAAGATTGTTCAATTACCCATTTTAACGTTTCTCACACAAATTAAATTGCTGCTTCATTTAAATCAGTTTGAATTAAAAAATGAATGTTTAATTGCCACCAAACTTAAAGAGAAAACATTACTAATAATTACAAAATTATTGAATTTCGTTTTCTAATGTTTCGTACACAAATTGAAGTTGTACTACAATCATGATTATAATGAAGTGTAATCACGTATTTTAATCAAGTGGGTAAAAACTACGACTACAGTAGTTTGAATTGAAAGATAAAAGTTTTATTTGCACTAAACCTAAAGAAAGAATATTTTTTCTAATTGCAGAATTATTGAAGTGCGCCCCCTGACATTTCTCACACAAATTAAATTGCTGCTACAATTTAATCGGCAAAATATCTCCTTAACGCCTTCTACCAAAAGCTGTATGACACGTTTTAATCTCAAGTACCACGTGCAGGATAACAAAATTTATTCACAGGTTTTTTTAATTAGAGGTAAAACGTTGGATACATCAATTTAATCACCGGTTAATTCTTATGGTAACACAGTTTAATCACAAGTTAAGGTAAAAACGTTAGGTAACGCAGTTTAGTTACAGGTTAAAACGTAAGATAATGCAGATTCATCGCAAGCGTTTTACCACAGGTTTATCACTCGTACGACGTTGTTTTTTAAAACGTTGCGAGTTTTTATGAAATCATGTGGATTACGGTCGCGCGACGAAATGCAACAAATACGGATTTGCCATCCACACGATGCCCAAAGTTCCATCCATAGACGGATCGGTAACGCCATCTGGTAGCCTGATGTCAAAGTTCTGCAGAATGCCTGTGAAGAATATGAACAGCTCCACTCGCGCGAGAGCCTCTCCTAGACAGACGCGACGACCTGTCGGCAAAATAACAAACGCCATCATCAGGGAGGTTTTTTGAATGACGATGAAGATATCAAATACGTAAAAAGATGTGATCACAATCGAATGGAATACAGCTGAAGCTCATGTCTGTGTAGGTTTAATAGCCACTTGGCAACATAAGTCTGAATATTTAATTTCCAGCTACTGCATTTCAATTAATAAGTGTAAGCACCTATGGGGGAAGTTAATAATAATAATCTGCTCCCAGAAGAGGTGTCATTAGCATCGCCCAATCAGCATCTCCCAAACCAACAACAGAATTAACAGGTGTCCCTATCGACGGCCACCGCTGCAGTCGTTTGACATATGACGTCACTCTCCTCTCCTCGACCCGGTGGCGCCAGCTAACGGCAGCGCTAGTAATTTTACCGATAGAGAACGGAATCAGTGCTTCGTTCTGCACAAAGTCTCCACGCTCGTCCAGGTGGCGCTCCGGGCGGAACTTCTGCGGTTCGGGGAAGTATTTCGGGTCGTTCAGGATGGCCGTAAAGTTAGCAAAGATATCCGTACCAGCGGGGATGACGTAGCCTCCTAGCTGTATCTCGGCGGTCGTGCTGTGAGGAAGATTCAGTGGCACGATGTCCGCTAGAAGCAATAAAGAAAAAAGTAGATGGCGTTCACACAGAGTATCTAGACATTTAGTAACCGCCCTCGTCTCGTTATGCACTGGTTCGTACATCTAAGGCAATTTGTTTATCCAGGCGTCCACCGACAGTTTTCCAAAAATTTTCAAAAAAGAAAAATAGATGATTATATTACCACGTAGCATGTATCGTCATTTAAACACATTCAAAGTGAATATACGTCACGAACCGCCTGGAGAACGTAGCGGTGGAAGCAGAGGATGTGAGGCAATATGCTTATACTTAAAGCTATTGACCTTTTCTTTTTCTCTTTGTCTCTATATCTGTCTACCCCCTTTCCCTTTGTCTGTCGCTCTCTCCGTTCCTTTCGCTGCCTCACCCCCTTTTTCTCCTTTCTCTCTCACTCTCTCTCGCTACCCCTCTTATATTTTTACTTTTCTCTTTTTGCGTACGCGTGATTTCTCGTGTATTGTTCATAAATCTATCGGTCACACCTAATCAGGCCTGCTGTCCATGAATGCCACCTACTGATGCATTCCACCTACTAACCACGCCGCCTTTCTTTCTCACCTACTCTCTGCACCTCGGCTATTGTCGCCCGCGAGTACGGCATGTTGTCCTGGTCCGCCATGCATGGTAGCCTTCCTCGTCCGATGACGTCATCGATCTCGGCCTGCACTTTCCGTAGAACGTGAGGGTATTTGAGCATGAAGAGCAGACCCCAGCGTAGCGTCGTCATGGCGGTATGCGATCCGGCGAGAAACAGATCACGCACAGAAATGAGCAGCTGAAAAGCTGAGAGATGACGCCGACATGAATAAGTGTGTGTGCGCGAGTTTATGTGTGTGTGTGTGTGTGTGTGTGTGTGTGTGTGTGTGTGTGTGTGTGTG
>NW_014577804.1:132861-135321 GCF_000485595.1 Priapulus caudatus
ACACACAGACACACACAGACACACACAGACACACACAGACACACACAGACACACACACACACACACACACACACACACACACACTGCTATCGCTGTGTACACTAGCATTCTAACCAGGCACTATAAACAGTGTTATTTACGGAGAGGGCTTACTCAATGATAACAAGCCTTCATCCCTTTGTCCTTGGCTGAATATGAAAATAGAACGTGATCCAGATTGACCCGTTTAATGTAAAGGGTTATCTGTAAGGGAGCGAGGATCAAAGCAACTGCGACGCACTTACATTCTACTTAGAACGAGCGATGTGACAGCACGGAAAGTCTAGACTCCAGCTTTATCCTGCTCTATCGTCTCCTAATCTAACCCTAACTATATTATCCTATCCTAACCCTTGAAGTTTATTAGGTCAATGTCAAGGTCTATCTTAGCTTACCCTCTGCTAACCTAATCGTAACATTATCGTATCATATCCTATTCTATTTTATTTATTTCCCATTCCATCCCATCTCATTCAATCTCATCTCATCCTGTTCCTCCGTGACAGGGCGCGCATCCGTGTGTGCTACTAGGCTGTCAGCGCACGTGTGGCGACAATGGGCGGCACCGTAGCCAGCGCTCTCGCGCAGCTGCTGCAGTTTCTCGGTAGAAACATCGTCAGCGTCGTGTTGGTCGTCGTCACGGCTCTCGTGTCGTCGTACTACGTGAAGCGACCGCGTGGAACGCCGCCCGGACCCCGCGGCTGGCCCGTCGTTGGCTCCTTTGTCTCGCTGGCCGGCAAACATACGGGACGTTACCTCCAGCAGCTGAGTGAGCAGTACGGACCGATATTCAGCCTCTACATGGGACCGCAGGTTAGCAGAGTTACTTTGTACATCTATCTATATATCTATTTATCTATCTATCTATCAATCTCTCTCACTATTTATCCTTCATCTATTTAGCAATTAATTCATTTCTCTATCTATCCATTTATCTATATCACTATCCATCTACCCATCAATCTATCTATCTATCTATCCCTCTATTAACCCATTCACCTATTCATCTATCCATCTATCCATCTATCCATCTATCCATCTATCCATCTATCCATCTATTCATCTATAAATCTATCCATCTATCCATCTATCTATCTATCCATCTATTTATCTATCCATCTATCCGTATATACGTCTATCCATCTATCCATCTATCCATCGATCCATCTATCCATCTATCCATCTATCCATCTATCCATCTATCAAATAGCGCATAAGCACATAAAACGTCAATTGTTAATTTGTTATTATGATGATATTATTTTATTTTATTTAATACTAATTAAAACATGGTAATTAAATTAATGTAATAACTATTTTGCCTATTTCCGTGGTGATTTCCTGCATTAAACCTAACGAGAAAAAATCATTACAAATTGCAAGATAGTTCAATTACGCATTTTAACGTTTCTCACACAAATTAAATTGCTGCCTCAATTTAATCAGTTTGAGTTGAAAAATGAAAGTTTAATTGCCACCAAACTTAAAGAGAAAACATTACTAATAATTACAAAATTATTGAATTTCGCTTTCTAATGTTTCGTACACAAATTTGTACTACAATCATGAATATAATGAAGTGTAATCACGTATTTTAATCAAGTGGGTAAATACTACGACTACAGTAGTTTGAATTGAAAGATTTAGATCAGTTTTATTTGCACTAAACCTAAAGAAAGAATATTATTTCTAATTGCAGGATTATTGAAGTGCGCCCCTGACATTTCTCACACAAATTAAATTGCTGCTACAATTTAATCGGCAAAATATCTCCTTAACGCCTTCTAACAAAAGCTTTATGACACGTTTTAATCTCAAGTACCACGTGCAGGATAACGAAATTTATTCACAGGTTTTTTTAATTAGAGGTAAAACGTTGGATACATCAATTTAATCACAGGTTAATTTTTATGATAACACAGTTTAATCACAAGTTAAGGTAAAAACGTTAGGTAACGCAGTTTAGTTACAGGTTAAAACGTAAGATAATGCAGTTTTATAGCAAGCGTTTCACCACACGCGTTTATCACTCGTACGACGTTTTTTTTTTTTAAACGTTGCGAGTTTTTATGAAATTATTGTGGATTACTGTCGCGCGACGAAATGTAACAGATACGGATTTGCCATCCAGGTGGCGCCTAAGGTTCCGTTCATAGACGGATCGGTAACGCCATCTGGTAGCCTGATGTGAAAGTTCTGCAGAATGCCTGTGAAGAATATGAACAGCTCCACTCGCGCGAGAGCCTCTCCTAGACAGACGCGACGACCTGTCGGCAAATAACAAACGCCATCATCAGGGAGGTTTTTTCAAAGCTTGGCTGGTGGAGAAAGAGGGTAGTCTTGGCGTGCCAGGGCTAAAGTTATTCCGTGATCTTAAAATGCATTCGCGGCCTTTTTCGAGAAATCGTTTCATAAAAGATA
>NW_014577804.1:135346-150346 GCF_000485595.1 Priapulus caudatus
TACACGCGTACGTGTCGCTGCTTCATCGAGTGCTTGAAGCACAAATCATACAAACGAAAATGAGACAACCTATCACACCCCAGCACTCCTGTAACAGCTAGACCCATATGGTTTACATACAAAAGGCTCAGTTGGTTTCTATTATACCCCTCGCCCACCGTGTGATTCGGTTTACTGAGGCCCCAACGTCGCCCCAAACACATCCCTCCTCTCAATAACCACGCCCAGCATCCCTAGGAGGCATAGTGGCTTTACATCTGGAAATTCATTCAACATTTGACGTACGCAGTTTGCTACGGCTGGCGTTGATTAACTCCCCGCCACCCTAACGAGCTTGGCGTACGTACTCGTAGAATCCTGTACGCAATCCACTTTGCGCAACGGTTAGAATCTGCCCCAACGGGCCCGCCTTAGTGCCCCTGGTGAGTCCAGGGCAGAGCCCCTGGCAGGGTCCGGGAAAGCTCTCAGAGTTTAGCTCAATCAAGAGCCCTCAAAATGGCTGACAAAAAATGTGGCAGCGGAACCAAGGAGCAACATAACCAAGGAGATGAAACCCCGGGGAGGGGGAGACTCACCCCCCAATTAGGGCAGGTACTGGTAAATGTGCACTGCGAAGTTCAAAATGGGGGGGGCTCTGCACTAACTCAGACATGAAAATAGGGTCTCTGGAACTAATGTTCCTGAATTTGGTATGTGAAACCGGCTATGTGCGAAATGGGCTCCGCGAACTAGCTAGGCTGTCGTTGAAATTCAATGCTTGAAACTGGACACGTTTTAAAGAGGGCGGTCTCCGGAACTGTGGGGAAGCCATGATTGCTTAAAACTATGCTGTACACCTTGAACCAATAATCTTGATATGTAGGGGCGAGAAAAAACAATGACCCCGGAGAGAGATGAACGCACGCACACGCCCACGCCGCATACACACCACTACCCAACAGCAGAGGCACTCACGGCAAAGAGCATACCTCCGCCAGCGACATACGCCATATGCCATACGACTCACGAACACACGAACAACCCCACGAAATAACGCCAGCGACATTACTGCTCGCCGCCGCGCAGTCAGCAAGCAGCCCTTTGGCTGGCCTCGCTCGCTACCTGCTAAATATCAATCGCCGGCACACATTTATCAGACACAACGACTCGCAATCGCCGCACACACACCACACCGACCGACGCAACGACGCACGCATCACGGCACGCACGCACACGAACACACACACACAACCGCACTCACACACACAACGCTCAGACCGTGTACACAACGCACAGACACCCGATCACATAACCTCCCCTCCCACTCCGTGGCGAGGTAAAAAATAAGATAGCATGTAGGAGTATCTATTTAGAGAGTCCAGTCTGAACGTTGTAATTAAATTATAAGTGTTAACTACCCCAAGTGTGGCCACCATTCCGCGGAAACAGCAATCAACTCGACAAATGACGTCGGCCCCTTGAGCTCCCAAGGAAGTAACACCTTGACATCCCCCGAATAACCAAATTAAGCACAGTTTATATAATCTGGATTGACATTTCGACACTAATTTTCGATTTTCGATGAAAGGTCCAGTGCTTGTAGGCTACATCACTCATTTGGCGATCCCCCTATTATTTGCAAGCAATCTCTCTTACCTTTCTTGGCAAAATGATGGGTGTGGTGACCGCCCACCCCACCCATCATTTCAAAATGCAAGATGTTTCTTTTCTTTTTCTCTTCTTACTTCCCTTTCTTTCTTCTTTTTCTTTTCTCTTCTTGTCCTTTTTTCTGGGCAAATGAACAGGGGGGGCGACCGCCCCCCCCCTGCCCCCCCTGTGGCGCCGCCCGCATGCAGGTCTGACCGTCGGTAACATACAGGTATGTACTGTCAGGTAACACATTGGTACGCTACCGTCGTCCATACAGGTTACCTACTGTCGGTAACAATGCCGTACGTACCGCCGTTTTTCAATATATAGTCGACTATAAAGCCATTGCGGTATGGAAAATGGGCTCATTTATGTCATGAAAAATTCCCTGAATAAAGCCTCGTGTAAATGGCTTCGTGCGTTAATCCTACGAACCCATTGTCAGTGAGAACTGTCCCATTAGCTCCTCTAGAAAAAAAAAAATTCCGACAAACGTTGTCATTAGCTGCACCACGGAAATGCTACGCGCGTAATGGTTGCACACACACGGCATGCTTAACTTCTACGCTCCTGCGCGCGACACCTGTCGGTCTTCAGCCGCATGCTGAAGAGAAGCTCGACGCCGCGTACGCCAGGGGTGACACAAGGGTGCTATGCGTAACATAGCAGAGCACGAAACAGGCGCCGGAGTAAAAGAACGGAACGTTAGAGACTAACTTAGACGCATACCTGCAGCGCAGCGGCACGCGGGACAATCTCTTCATTCACTAGTGAGCAACGCGCCCTGCTCTCTCTCTCTCTCCATCTCTCCTCCTCACACACGACACACAACACCACACACACACAACACACACACACAGCCACACACACACCACACACACACACACACACACGACACACACAGCACACACACCCACACACGACAATACACACAACGGCACACATACATGCACACACACACACATACACACCACACAGACACACACCCACACACACACACACCACACAGACACACACACACACACCACACACAGCACACACACACCCACCCGCCGCACACCACACACACACACCACCACCATTGTACACACAGGCACCGCGCGCCGCGCGCCCGCACACAAGCGACACACACACACACACACAGAGAGCGACACAGAACGCACTCCATACACGCATGGCGATCGTTTAGACCGGTCTCACTCATCATCACATCCTAAGTTTTGATTATCCAAGGCCTGAATAATAGTCTAAATAGATAAATACGCGCGCACGCACACACTCACAACTGCACCGCACACTACACAACGCCGCGCACACACACACACACACACAACACACACATAGACACAACACACTCAACGCACGCACGCACACACACACACACACACACACACACACCACACATAACGACACACACACACACATACAGCACACACACACACACGACAGCACACCACACACACCACACTCCAACACACACACACACGCACACAGCACACTCCACATACCATAAACGCGCGCACACACACTCACGCATGTCGGCGCATCTCTCACTTTTCAGCTGCTCGTACTCCGTTACGCGATCTGTTTCTCGGCCGGATCGCACAACCGTCATGACGACGCTACGCTGGGTCTGCTCTCATGCTCAAAATACCCTCACATCCTGCGAGAGTGCATGCCGAAACGATGACGTCATCGACGAGAAGGCCCCTGCAGGGCGGACCAGAAGACAACATGCCGTACACGCGGCCGACAACTAGCCGAAGGCAGAGAGTAGGTCGAAAAGAAAGGTGCGTGTTAGTAGGTGGAAGCAAATCAGTAGTGGCATTCAGACAGCCAAGCCTGATCGGTGTGACCGATAGATTAGAAAAACATACAACAAGAAATCACGACGTAACCAAGAAGAAAAGTAAAAACATAAGAGGGTACGAGGACAGAAGAGAGAGAGAGAGATAACAAGGTGAGGCACGAACGGGATGGGAAGACGCGACAGACAAATGAAACGGGGTAACAATATATGAGACAGAGAGAAAAGAGAGAAGGTCAATAGCTAAGTATACCGAATATTTCCTCACCTCCTCCTGCCCACCGCTACGTCTGCAGGCGGTTCGTGACGTATATCACATTGAATGTATTTACAATGACGATACATGCTACTATAATCGTAAACACTGTTTTTCTCATTAAATTTTTTGGAACATGTTGCTGACGACCAGCTTGAAGCGGGCAGCACACTTCACCAATTTCGTTGCTCGTACACGGAGGCAATTTTCGTGTCGCCACAAAAATGCCAATGCGGGGGCGGGCAATGACACCCACCACGGAAATTAGTGGTGACCACGAGTTCGCGATCAAACCGGCTTTGATTCGCCCACGACAAATTGCAACGTGTGCAACTTGGGTGAAGTGTGCGCCTAAACCGCACACATCGGCCAACATAAATCACCGCCAACAACAAAATAGCGCTCGGCCGTCACATAATTTCAAAGGCGCGCACCATTTTATCGAACAGAATTACATAGAGTTATGGCGTTGAGAGGCCTTGCCTTTTTGACATCAAAGCTCTCGAATACACAACAGAGTACTGCAAGGCGATGGCGCATAAGTGAAGTCCCCAAATAACTTCTTGGACAACCAATACGTCTTCCGTCCACTACTAGTGATCCATGTCCTGCTGGTGCCGCCCGTAGAACTGACATAAATCTATACAAATATAGGCCCCCTACTGCCTAAGTAACAGAAATATTGATAAAATGATATAATTGCCTTAATTTGAAACTAATTGTATATGAATGGGTTTACAAGCTACAACCCTGCACCAAAAATTGCCGTCAACACCACACGCTCCACACTCAGTGTGACGTGTGCTGTACGCGGCAAAGGCCACAACAATCTGCCGACCACGAAAAGCTGCCTGTACGAGCACCAGAAAATGGTGAAGTGCTGCGTGCTTTAGATGACCTTAAAATGGCCTTAGATGGACGAACCAGCCGCATAACGCGGCGAGGCGGTACTAAAGTCTAGAATACTTGTGTGAACGCCATCACATTTTTCTTTATTGCTTCCAGCGATACTCGGCCACTGAAATCAGCCACACAGCCACACTGCCGAGATACAGCTAGGACGCTACGTCACCCCGCCGGCACGATATCCTTGGCTAACTTAACGGCCATCCTCAACGGACCCGACAACACTTCCCGCGAACCCGGAGAAGTTCCGGCGCGACGCGAGCGCCACCGTGGACGAGCGGAGACTTTGTGCAGAACCGAAGCACTGATTCCGTCTCCTATCGTAAAATACTTAGCGCTGCCCGTAGCTGGCGCCACCGGTCGAGGAAGAGAATGACGTCATATTCAAAACCGACGCAGCGGTGCCGTCGTTTAGGACACCTGTTCTGTGTTTGGTTGGGAGACGCTGATTGGGCGATGCTAAAGATCGCTCTTCTGGAGCAGATTATTATTTTGAACTTCCCCAAGGTGCTACACCTTACTAATTGAAATGCAGTAGCTGAAATTAAATATTCAGCACTATGTTGCCAAGGCCCTATAAACCTACACAGACATAGCTCAGCTGTATCGCATTCGACGTGATCACATCTTTTTACGATGTTATCTTCATCGTCAGTTCATCTATACATCTATCCATCTATCCATCTATCTATCTATCCATCTATCCGTCTCTCCGTCTATCCGTCTATACGTCTATCCCTCTATCTATCTATCCATCTATCCGTCTATCCATCTATCCGCCTATCCGTCTATCCGTCTATCCGTCTATCAGTCTATCCGTCTATCCATCTATCCATCTATCCGTCTATCCGTCTATCCGTCTATCCATCTATCCATCGATCCATCTATCCATCTATCCATCTATCCATCTATCTATTTATCCATATAGCCGTCTAGCTATCTATCCGTCTATCAGCTTATCTATCTATCCATCTGTCAATTCATCCGTCCGTGTTCATCAATCCATCTATCCTTTCATCCTTCTACACTTCTATCCTTTCATCCTTATTTCCTTCTATCTATCTATTCTTCATTCCTTTCATCCTTCTTTCCTTCTATCCTCCTATCCTTCTATCGTTTCATCCTGTCATTCTGCCATCCTTCCATTCCTCCATCCTTTTATCGTTCTATCCGTCTAGCCCGCTATCATTCTATCCTTCTATCTTTTTATCATTCTATTGTTCCCTCCATCTATGCATCTTTCTATCCATCCATCCATCCATCTATCCATCTATCCATCCATTTATTTCGCCATCTCTCTCTTTCGTTATCTCTTATACATACATAGAGACATACATACATACATACATACACACATACATACATACATACATACATACATACATACATACATACATACATGCTTCTTCGTGCTCGTCTATGTTACTCATGCAGCCACTATACCTTAGTTATTGGCGCGGAAGACAGCACACTATGCCTAAAGATACATGCGCCGCGTCAGCTGCCTCCAGCGAATGCGGGCTGAAGACCGCCAGGTAAAATGCGCAGCATGCAGTGGGGTGTTTAGAAGTTAAGCATGCCCGTGATGAAAAAAAAAAAAAAACAAAAGAAAAAAAAAAAAAAAAAGATATTCAACACACACCGCGTACTGAGACGTCCGCGCGTAGGCATAAGAACAACCTCTTTTGGGGGGGGAATTTTTTTGTTTTCACAGGGGAACGGTCTAATGGCGCCTTTCCTGACCACGGGTAAGTACGTCGGAATAACGCAAAGGATCTGCCTTCTATGATGAATTTTCCGGCTAATTTTCCAGTGACTAATAAAATGAACGCATTTTTCACAACCGCGAGTACTTAGTCGATTTATATACTTGACAATACGAAGCGAAATATACTCTAATTAGAAAATTATTAAATGCAATAATTAATTGACGTTATTGTACATATAGGCGATTGTTCTAAGATATTGATTATAAGTAGCAAAATATTTAAGTATTATATATCATAATATCTAATAATATTATATATACTAGCGGGATACCCCGGTGTTAATCTACGGGGAAATCAGTGGGCGTTTACTCAGTTGTAGACCTGCTTGGGTTAAAGGAAAAATTACCCCCAAAAATCTAACTATATCTATCGAGCCATGGCAGCTCATTTGGCATCCATGCCCATTGCATGCCATCCCATCCAGTCTCATTGGCAGCCGCATAGCCATCGCCGTATCTACATCCTATCCCATCTCATGCGACATCCGCATGGCCGATCGCAATGATCGATTCCGACTGCCATGCATGATCCACTCCCAGACCCCATCCCATTGGCACCGGCCTCCCATCGCAGTCCCATATCCCATCCCATCGGCGCATCTCAGTCGCATGCCAATGCGCATCCAATGACATCCATGCCGATCGCATGCCCATCCATGCCAATGCCATCCCAATAACCATCACATTAACAATAAAAAATAAAGAAGAAATCAAAATGATAATAAGAAATTATAAATAAACACTAGAACAATACATAAATAATAAAAGATATAATTAATCTATATGAAAAATATAGATTATATTGTAATTACTGTAACTACATAGGCTTCCGTGAAGTGTTCCCGGTCAGTTTGCGCATATTATTATCATTGTACATAGTCGATGTGTGATGTACTTAAACAGTCGCAAAAGCAAAGAAAACAGAAACCGGACGTCGGAATTCAAACCCAGAATCAATGGTTTTTGGGAGTTCGAATGCTTAATGCATTCCGCCAACTCGTGGCGGTATAGTTTACATAACAGATATACTAAAGTCCGGGACGTTGGAGATGTTCGGGATGTCGCACCGGGCCATCGTATTGACGAAATAGAATTTCTTTTTATATTTTCACTTTTACTTTTAAATTTTTTTGCAGTCCAGAACTCATCTCCAGACGTGGTGATTCTGATATATCCTTCAGTTATGCGAAATATATATATTCATATATATCGTATAATCTCTAGTTCATGTGCGAACAGACTAATTCGGCGGTCTGAACAACTTTATATATATATAGATATTATATAATTATTTTTCATATTATAATATACATATTTTATTACCAAGGTTAACGTTCGATTTCCGGAGACAATTGTCGACCATATGTTAACCTTTTTAGCGATGAAATTTTGTCGGAGTTATTCGTATGAGTTGTAGAGGCGTCGTCGGGTCATAATCAGTTTTATCTAGCGACAGCGAAATGTTAACGCGAGTAAACTCTTCCATCGCACCGCTGTATGCGCCTACTACGCGCGTCGATCGGATTAGTAGACAGCTCAAAAAATCTTGCAGCGGTGTTAGTTTGATAGGTCTTACTCGGCAAGACAGCAAAGTCAATGGGCTCAAATTGGCAAGGCAGTTTCATTGACGCGCCAGCATATGGATCGCAAGGAGCGTTGTGAGGACCTTGTCCGTGGCCGTAATGAAAACCTGCGTGGTTACAGCGACGAGTAGCGTACCGGTATGTTACTCGTTAAGTACGTACCTGTATGTCCCGACCCGGTACGTACCTGTAATATTAACCGACGGTACGTACCTGTATGTTGAATCACGAGACGGTACGTACCTGTATGTTACCAGACGGTACGATTAATTGTATGTCACCGCGGAAGATGTGCCGAGGGTCTTTACGTACGCCGTATGTGCCGGACAGTACGTACTCATGTAATGGTTACGCCGGCGACGGTACGCCTACCTGTTATGTTAACCGGACTGTACGCGTACCTGTATGTTTACCTCCGCGCGGACGGTATGCTATGCTGTATGTTACCGACGGTAACGTACCAATACTGTTCACCGTACGTAACGTACCGTGTATGTTAGCCTGGACGCAAAGGCACGTACCTGTGATGTTGCCGACGGTGCGTACCGTCGTATGTTACGGACGGTACGGTACCGTATGTTACTCGATTCGCAGTACTTGTTATTGTCATACTCGTTCTTTACCTGTTATCTTGCTATTTGTTTCTCTTGATCGTACGTCTAGCCTGATGTCACGCCCTGTCTTTGCTGACGGTATGTAGCCTGTATGTTACCGACGGTACGTAGCCTGTATTTACCGACGGTACGTGACTGTATGTTACCGACAGTACGTACTATATGGTTACGTATTACGTACGCTGTATGTTACAGATGGTCACGTACCGTAGTATGTTACCGGCTCTTTTGGTCGTTCTCTTCGCCCCCCAACCACGTCCCTAGGCGGACGGTACTGTACCTATATGTTTAACCGTACGTACGTACCTGTATTTACATAAAGGCACGTAACCTACGTAATTTACACGACGGTACATACCTTATAATTAACCGCGTAAGTACGTACGTACTGTATGTTAACCGACGGCACGTTCTGTATGTTACCTCTGTGACGGTACGCTACCTGTATTTTACCGACGGTAGACGTACCTGTATGTTAACGTACGTACGTACCTGTATGTTACTGAAAAGGCACGTGACCCTGTATGTTAAGCGCAGGGACGGTACGGTACTTCTCAATGTTACCGACGGTACGTCACCTATATGTTAATAACGTACGTACGTACCTGTATCGTTAGCTAAAGGCACGATACCTGTATGGTTTACCCGCGACGGTACGTACTCTCTTGTTACCCAACACGGTACGTACTTGTAATGTTTCCACGCACGTGACCTGTATGTTACCCGACAGTAACGTACAATGTATGTTTACCGATGGTAGCGTAACGCTGTATATTACCAATGTACGGTACGGCTTTATTTACACGACGTTACCTACCCTGTAAATGTTACCAGCGATAGCGACGGCTACGTACATGTATGTCCCTTGACGGTAGCTACCTGTATGTTAACCCGGACGGTACGTACCGCTGAAATGTTACCACGACGTATGGTTCCTGTATGTTACCGACGGTACGTACCCGTATAGTTACCGACGGCCAGCGTAACCTGTATGTACAGGACGGTACGTACCTGAATGCTTAACCCGACGGTACGTACCTGTATGTACCAAGGACAGAGTACCTGTATGGTTACCGACGGTACTACCGATGTACCGCGACGGTAGCGTACCTGTATGTTAACCCGGTGGACGGTACGTACCTGTATGCTAGGACCGACGGACGTACCTGTTGATGTTACTGTGACGGTAGTACCCGTCATGTTACCGTGAAACCGCGGACGGTACGTAGCCTGTTATCGTTACCGACGGTAAGTACTGTACTTTAGCAATGACGGTGACAATGGCCTGTATTTCACAGCGACAGAACATGACGCTAGTATATTAGCGGTAAGGATAGTTATCGCTGTGCGCCGGTATGAAGGGAGATAGTGTTTGATTGTCGTCGGTTAAGTCTGATGGAAGCGGGTCGGCGTAGTGCGTATCTCGAGGGAGGGCTGAGACCGAATATGATGGAGCCAGGCAATTCAACGTTCAACACACAACTTCGTTGAGCAGAATCTGCGGTGCCGACACAAACCACGTGGATATGTAATATATGTCATTGTACAACTAACCACATCACGCGCACACGTCAACACGTACACCGACAAGGACAATACGCCGTTCGCGTAAGATCACCACACTCAGCGACACGCCACCTACATTTCGCGCCCGTCCACACAAGGCGCGCACGACTGCGCCCTCGTCAACGCCGACAAAAGTGTAATCAAAGCGGTTGGCAGAAATAATGCTGGTAGTTGTAGAGGAATAAGGGAAGCGTGCAGCTGATGAAAGAAGAGAGATGAGAGAGAGAGTGTGAGAGTTAAAGATGATATATCTATATATGTATATGTATAATCAAATATTCTGGTTTATTTCTCTGCTACTGTGGATCGATCGCCTGCCCATTTGGTATTCGCTAGATGTGGGCGAGAGCAGGCGTACGCCCTCCTCACTTGATGCCTCTCTCTAATCTGACACTTGCGCCCATGTCCTAACTCGACGCACTTGTGAGCCGGCAAGAACTTTCTATGCTGCTTTCCATTGCTTTCGCATTGCTAAACAGCCAATTGCTGTACGAGACAAGAGAATCCTAGAATCATTCGTGAAAATACGCAAAAATAGTTGTATCTACTGTAGATTTATCATTTTAAGAATTAGTAATATATTAAATTAGCAATTGTATGATAAAATATAAGTGAAGGACAAATAATCCCTTCATGTATAAGCGTGCATACTCATGCGCTCGCTCGATTCTGTGGGCCACTAATACTATTTTAATTGTCTAAGCAGATGAATATTATTATTATAATAAATTTATGAATTCCACTGAATAATTTTACGCCTCGGGTCGTTGAAAACACATTGAAAGACATATCAATGAAGTAAACACTAAATGTTATTGCGATTTCAAAAACCCCAGCGTATCTGTAATATATATATAATAATTATATTATATAATATATACTATATACCTATTCCGTGTGTTGTGTGTCGTATGGTGTTTGTGTGATGTGTGTGGGGGGGGGGGGAAGGGGGTATGGTGTGTGTAGCCATTACGTGCATGCATTGCAAGAGATGATAGAGCTCTTGAAAATCAATAATCCCGGAAAAAACTATCCCACTGCGTATTTTTAACAATACGATCAAGACATGCAATTTGAAATAGTCCACTTCTAGGAAAACGACATTATGTGTTGACGTACTTAATACTTGAGTTCAAGCGGCTGTATGAAAATGATTGACAGTTGCTAGCTAAACGTGGTTCTATTAGGTGGCATGCTTGACCTTATGTATAAATTCTTAAATAATATTTAAGACGAGATAGCCCTCTTACGACAACACGCCGTGTTATAAAACAACCGTTGAGCTTGTTCAACTTGTACTGATTTAATATAAAAGGGCAATTTTATATTGTCATAAATAAATAATAGTAGGTATATATATATAATATATATACACGTTATATATGGCACAAAAATACCGGACATTGGGATTTACGGATCACCAAGGCTTCCTTCGGTGGTATCCACTCAACTCCCAGTACTTGATTTTTGGAAAACATTACGGCAACATGTTGAAACTAACGAATTTGCCATGCCCGTATATGTCTGTCGCTGATGACATATTGATAGCAGATGAGGTCTTCTAAGGAACAATTGAAGGTGTTAGGGATTCTGCGCAGATACTGGGTCGCAATTGACTCGAATGCAGTGGTTAAACAGAAGAGAAATGTCAATTTAAATAAAGCAATGGGGGATTTCTCATCCTACTGGCGCAGTGTACTCTTGCCATCGACATATACAATGAGTACATGAGATGCGATGCAGAGCGGCATGGCATCTGCTTAGATAAACAGGTAGATTGTATTGGCAAACGATTGCTCTTCCTAAAGTCAATCAATAGAACTATAAGTTATCTCGCGGCACCGGCTCTATTTTTATGTGGCGCGTTTTTCCTGAGAAATCTCGCTAACTTTCTAGTTGCAACTCTAAATGGAATCGCTTATGATGGAAGCACATCCTGGCTAGGAGATAGGGTCCCTTCAGAGGCTTCAGACATTTAAAAGACCAGAAAAGATGGCTTCAGGGGGCTTATGCTTTTTTATCCAGGAATAGGAGTTTGCTGTTGCCTGTTGATGCATTGCTACATTGCGTCACGCTCTGCACTGTTTAATGCGAGTGCCGAGACCCCTCCAATGAGACAGAGGATGCATCTTGCCATAGTTTACGACGTTCGTGAAATTATCCCCAAATACATCATCATGCCGCCACTTCGGCATGGTGACGTAATCACAACCCCATGCTGCGGGTTGTTTGGGCGCGTACACCGTGCGCACATTACACACGTGGTGTCTCCTCTTGTTTTAGCATAAGTGACACACACATTAGGAGTCTATTTTCTTACGACCACGGAATCCCCAAACTGGAATAAGCTGAACGGGAATAATCTTGCTGTACAGCAGGTTGACATTCGCCACAGCATCCAGCCGAGCTCCTGTGCCGATATGTAGTTTCCTAACGAAAACAGCATTTAACCATCGTACTCACGGCCCGTCACGGCTAGGCATATATCTAGTCACTGTACTAACTTGAGATCGATTGTACTGACCCGGCCGACTGTTACATGCTCGTACAGGACAGGCTTGATGCAGGGACAACGATTTGGCAGAGGCTCTGGTGACCAGTCATGCAGCCCAAGAAAAGAATTATACTGAGTGTGTATCAAAGGGTTATCCTACTTCTGAAAAGCCCGAGTCATTATAAATACCAGCCACAAGCACCCCAAGGCAAATGATAGTAAGATAAGATTACTGAAGCAGCACATCAGCCGATTCGAGAACTCACTTCAAGGAAATCATGACCTGCTGTCCTATATAATTAGGCTAATACGGCGGAGGTATCGTTCGTAGACATTAGTGATTATGTTCTTCTGCGCGCAATGTGGTGTTGTACCAGGGATTCAGGAAAGACTCTGAACCGTTTCCAGGTACAAGCGCTCAGATACAGTGTGACTTAAGATAGAGATGCCGGTGCTAATCTCCACGCGTTGCAGCAGCCTGTAAAACCACCCTGCCGGGATCAGCAAGCCAGACCATGAGATCAAAGCTCAACAGAGCTTAAGTTAACCCCTGCTTTGATTCGGTTCAACATATTTAATAGTTGGTTCCTGCAGTGCCCAAGATCGCGATAGAAAAATGCCGTTTCTCATGACCGGATGATTATTTTATAGATACATATTATCTTGCTTGATAGGCTGCAATTAGTTGTAGGAGAAACGAGTTCCTGTTTCTTTATTGGGCATGAGCACAAATGCCGGACGCAAATCGATTCAGTATCGCAGTCTTTTAATTTAAGTATACATGTTACCTGGCTCAACGAATGTTGGTCGGAGATCCGGTTCTGTACAAATAATTAGCTAGCACAAGAATAGATTTTTCATTATTAAACTCAAAATGAACAATGAGGAGAAAATGTAGCTGTACGCGTTGATCTATCTGTTACAAACGCCCAGTACGTGGCACAATGCCAATACACATTTGTCTCATTAATTTAAATAATGGTCAGCTCCGTGGCATCCATAGGGTGTTTTGAAAGAGTGGCTTCAAATTGAATTGTACTGTCAATGATACATAACAGAACATGAAAAAGTGATAACGCACTCACCGCGTGCATAAACAACGGCACGGATCGTCCGCGCGTCATAGCGTTGCAGCACAATAGTGAATGAATACCGGACCGCCGTAATGCTCGCCGCCTGGTTAAGAATGGCCTCCCTTGCTAGCTCCACATCGTTGGACGCGGACAACTGGTAAGGGCTGAAAACATATTTGTATATGTATATATGTTGATATGACTTGTATGTATGTATGGTAATGATATGTATTATCGTTGATGTATGTAATGGTATTATGTATGTATGTATGTATATGTTAATGTATGCTATGTATGTATGTATGTATGTATGATAATGTTATGTATGGTATGTATGTATGTATGTATGTATGTGATGTATGTATGTAATGATGTATGTATGATGTATGTAATGTATGTATGTATGTAAGTCAGTTATGTATGTATTGTATGTATGTATGTATGTATATGTTAATGTAAATGTATGTAATGTAATGTATGATATGTTGTATTGTATGTATGTATGTATGTATGTCATGGTATGTAATGTAATGTATTGTATGGTATGTATGTATGTAATGTATGTATGTATGTATGTATGTACTGTATGTATGTACATGTATGTATGTATTATGTATGTAATGTATGTAAATGTATGTATGTATTATGTATGTATGTTCTTAATGATGTAATGTTATGTATGTATGTAGATGTGTATGTATGTGATGTATGTATGTATGTATGTATGTTGATGTTATGTTATGTATGTATGGTATGTATGTATGTATGTATGTATGTGATGGTATGTATGTGTAATGTATGTATTATGTAATGTATGTAATCTGTATGTATATGTATGGTCTATGTTATGATGTATTGTATGTATGTAATGTATGTAGATGTATGTATGTATGTATGTATTCTTATTATGTATGTATGTATGTATGTATTTGTATGTATGTTTAAAATTATGTGATGTAGATGTATGTTGTCATTATGTATGTATGTATGTATATGTATTGTATGTATGTCATGTATGTATGTAACGTTATGTTATGTAGTATGTTATGTATGTATGTTAGTGTATGTATTATGTTTATGTATTATGTATGTATGTATGTTAGTATGTAGATGTTTATGTATGTATGATTATGTATGTATGTATGTAATGTATGTATGTATGATAATGTATGTATTGTATGTTCTATGTATGTATGTATGTATGTATGTATGTATGTATGTATGTATTATGTATGTATGTATATGTTATCTGTATGTATGTTAATGTGGTATGTGATTCGTACTTATGTATGGTATTTGCTATG
>NW_014577804.1:151597-155641 GCF_000485595.1 Priapulus caudatus
GTATAGTATACAATATTATCTATATATGTACAATGATGAAAGGCGTTAGTAAAATTCTACAACATTTAGCGTTGGATGCGTTATGTTTTCTTACGCAGTCCGTTTGACGAACGCCTCCAGTGAAATTAAGTTTAATTAATTAATTATTATTGCGATAGTAATAAAACTACTACAAATAATGACACATAAATAAATTCATATATCAATGGCGCAAAAATCGGAAAGCAACATTGAAAGCACCAGTGAAACAGTAGATATATTAGTTTCTCCTTGTGTTGATCATTAATAATTGAAGATAAGTAATTAGCATATAACAATATTTTAACATATAAAATTAACATTTCCCGCGCGGGTGGATATTAATTTCGTGTCTTCGCATGGACTTGGGATGGAGCCGAGGAAAGCGCGTGGAGGAGCAGACTGCAAGTGTCATATACAGTAAACATACTTACTACCTGGACTGGTATGAGCAGCAGACAAATGCGGTTGAATTAAATATTGCCTCGGTCTTCACCATCCCAGAAATTAGACAGTGAGCATCTTCCTCTCTTGCTCGTTTCTCGCGCGGAGATGCCTTGCACTAGAACCTTACCCTTGACCTTATCCGCTGCCTATCTCTGTGGTAACCAGTCATTCTAACCAATCACTCGCAATCAGTATTACATCGTGCAAATGGCTTACTCAATGATAGAAGTACCATAAGTAAAACATGATTTACTAAGTAACAAAGCATACATGATCGATTATTCTGATATTGCTGTCGGTATGTAGTAACTATTTTGCGCAATTTTCTGCGTAGGTGAGTGATTTCCGCCTAAACCCTAACGCAGAAAAAAATATTGCAAATTACAAGATAGCTTCAGTTTACTGCCATTTTGAAATTTCTCACACAAATTAAATTGCCTGCCAAATTAATCATTTCGATTAGAACATGGAGTTTAATTGCCCACCAAACTTTAAAGAGTAAACATTACTAATAATTAAAAAATTATTGAATTTCGCACTAAATAATGTTTCGTACACAAATGAATTGTGTGCTACAAATCCATGATATAAGAAGTCGTAATCACGTGATTTAATCAAGTGAGCTGTAAAAACTAGACTACAGTGTGTTGAATTGGAGGAAGATCTAAAAGGTCTTCATAACGAGCTTAAAACATAAATAGAAGAGATATATTGCTAACATTGTCAAAGATTATTGAAGTTACCGCCCCCCTAATTATACACAAATTACTATTGCTCTACAAGTAACGCCATATCGAAAAAGTCCGCGCCGCCATGTTGAGATAATAAAGGGGCGTTATAAAACATGCTAGGATAGTGCTATTCTATGGTTTTTTATCTATAATTTTGCCTCACTTACATCGTACTTCAATCTCACAGAGGCCGTTTCTTATTACATAAACATGTTTACAAATACGTTTGGTCATTAGGATATTTGCAATGGTTTGGTGTAAAGCAAAAACTAAAAA
Source organism: Priapulus caudatus (assembly GCF_000485595.1). NCBI lineage: Eukaryota > Metazoa > Priapulida > Priapulimorpha > Priapulimorphida > Priapulidae > Priapulus > Priapulus caudatus. Next base: position 153,070 of record NW_014577804.1, read on the forward strand.
TGCACGAATGTTGTACATTAATCATGTACTTTCCTAAGCGCGCTCGCCAGTTTATACGCCCCTTTTTCGTACCTTAATGATCACAGCCTGGACTTTTTCCGATCTCACTTTATTTTCATCAGCAAAATATCTCCTTAAAGCCTTCTAACAAAAGCTTCAATGCCTTATGTTTTTAATCTCAAGTAACACCGGCAAGGATAACCCGCAATTTCTAATTCTACAGGTTTTTGAATTACAGGTAAAAATCGTAGAAGTATAACTCAATTGTGAATCGAGTTAAGGTCAAAACGTAGGGTAAGGCAGTTTACTTTACACGTTAAACACGTCAAGATAATGCAGAATTCATCGCAAAGCGTTTATACACAGGTTTTATCACTTCGTACCGACGTTTGTTTTTTAATGTTGACAAGTTTTTTTAGAATCATTGCGGCTCCTGAGCAGAGACGTCCTCTATGACAACAATCCTGAAAAATCTTTTTTGTGCATAGCCAGTTCTGGCATCGACCAGCAGGATTAGAATGAGCTCTCGACGTGTCGGCGCCGGGTGGCGTGGGGTGGGTCGTGGGGCTGTTCGGGAAGTTGGCCGATAGACGCTGGTGCCACGGGATCGGGAGAGACAATGGTGCCGAGGCGAGGATGGGGGTAAAAAAAACCGCAATTTAATAGACTATTTTGATTTGCTTATTTTAATCGAACAGCTGGCTTTGCGAGGCACACACGGATTAATAGTCACATTCTCCGCTGTTTACTTACACGTTAACACCTTGCTGGTCAGCACATCACATGCGTTAATTACAGGCCGGTACGAAAACGTTAAGAATTACTCAGTTCAACTTGTAATAAACAGTTAGGAGTAACTCAGGTTAGTATCGACAGACTGAACTCATAGATTGACGCAGTTGTAGCCTCATAGGTAAGTAATTCTAGGATACACAGCAGTTTATCCACAGGTGCATATATATATATATATATATATATATATATATATATATATATATATATTGCATGCATTGCAAGAATGATGAATTCTATTATCAAATCCCGGATCATTTATCCCCGTGCTTATTTTTACATATACAGTCAAACAGGAAATTCAATGGTCACTCGAGAAAAACGAGTCATGTTGACGTACTTAATGTGCAAATCTCTGTTATGGACGGCTGACCGCTCTATGGAGGTGGCCGCTAACACATGCTCGACCATATATATATAAATTTCTAAGCTAGTAACGAGCTTAGAAAGCTCTTGCGACAACACATGTTATGAATACGTTTGATGTACACTTGTCTAATTCCAAAAACACGAACGCCCTAAATTCTTGACCACCTGAATAGGATTTAGAAGCAATGAGCTCTTCCTCTGAGCTGTGTAGATGGGGGGGGGGGCAACCGATACGCCAACACAATTTTGTTGTAGATTAAAATATTTTTTGCTAATGAATGAGTTTGTATTTTGTTCTATTACTAATTTATGAATTTATTATGAAATACATAGAGCATTACCAGCTTTAACTATCTGCCGGTCGCCTTATATTGCGCCAATCTCTCTGGTTTCCTGTTCGTAAACATGAATGCTTTCGGGAGCGGACGCACCCTTGGCGTTTGCGTTCATATGCACTTGATACGACGTGAGTAATTACGTGATGTTAGAACATGAGCGTATAACGCACGCACCGTTCATCTCTCCTCGTTCGTTTGGCTGGTAGCGACGCAGCATGGTGTGGATGGTCGCGCCGCCGTATGCTCTCCCTGGTTGAGAAATGCCTCCCTCGCTAGCACCACATCGTTGACGACAACAGTCAACTGAAACATATTTGTATATGCATGTGCATGTATATATACAAATATACATAATTATGTTACACATATATGTATACATACAAACATCTATGACTGTAATTTATTATGATTATAAGTAGATAGATAGATAGTTGGATAGATAGATAAATAGATAGATAGATAGATAGATAGATAGATAGATAGATAGATAGATAGATAGATAGATAGATAGATAGATAGATAGATATATAGATAGATAGATAGATAGATAGATAGATACATAGATAGATAGATAGATAGATAGATAGATCGATAGATAGATAGATAGATAGATAGATAGATAGATAGATAGATAGATAGATAGATAGATAAATGGNGATAGATAGATAGATATCTAGCTAGGTAGGCAGATAGGTATAATTCACATCGAATTAATATAACACAAAATTTATAGCGGATTAGAGAGTTACACACATAAAACTAGATAGAGCGTTTTCCGATTTGCTAGCATGTGCACTCGTATAAAAATGCACCATACGTAATCTGATGAAACACACACACACACACACACACACACACATATGCACGCACGCACGCACGCAGACACGGGCGCTTGCACGCACACACACGGATATATGTAAACAATTACAATGCTCACCTGTGGACCCATGTAGAAGCTGATTATCGGTCCGTACTGCTCACCCAGCTTCTGGAGGTAACGTCCCCCATGTTTGTCTGCCATCGAGAAGAGGGAGCCGACGACGGGCCAGCCGCGGGGTCCGGGCGGCGCTCCA
>NW_014577804.1:157135-158817 GCF_000485595.1 Priapulus caudatus
TTTGTCCTTGGATAAATATGAAAAATAGAACGTGATCCAGATTGACCCGTTTAATGTAAAGGGCTATCTGTAAGAGAGCGAGGATCAAGGCAACTGCAACGCACTTACATTCTACTTAGAACGAGCGGTGTGACAGCACGGAAAGTCTATGCTCCAATTTTATCCTGATCTATCCTCTCCTAACATCACCATAACTATCTTATCCTAACCTAACCCTTGAATTTTTTTGGTCAATGTCATGGCATAATCTTAGCCTAATCCTAACATTACCATATCATATCCAATTCTATTTTATTTATTTCCCATTCCATCCCATCTCATCTCATCCCATACCATCTCATCCTATTCGTCCGTGACCGGACGCGCATCCGTGTGTGTTACTAGGCTGTCCGCTCACGTGTGCGACAATGGGCGCACCGTAGCCAGCGGCTTCGCGCAGCTGCTGCAGTTTCTCAGTAGAAACATCGTCAGCGTCGNCATACATACATACATACATACATACATACATACATACATACATACATACATACATACATACATACATACATACATACATATACAAATGTGTTTCAGTTTACTGTTGTCGTCAACGATGTCGAGCTAGCAAGGGAGGCATTACTCAACCAGGGCGAGCATACGGCGGCGCGACCATTCCACTATGTGATGCAACGCTATGACGCGGACGATCGTGGTGTTATGAACGGTGAGTGCGTTATACTTTCATGTTCTGTTATGTCATACAGTACAAATTCAATAAAGCCATCTTTCAAAAACCATGATGCCATGAGCTGATCATATATTTTATAATGAGACAAGTGTTGTATTGCGCATTGTGCCACGTATTGGCGTGTAACAGTAGATCAAGGTACAGTACATTTCTTCTCATTTTATTTTTGTAATAATGAAAATCTATTCTTGTGTACGCAATTATCTGTACAGAACCCGATCTCTGACCAAATTCTTTAAGCCACGTACATTATACTAATTTAAAAGACTTGGGAACTGAATTATTTCGTGCAATAAAGAAAAATAACTCTCTACAACTTAATTGAACCTATCAAGAAAGAAATATGAATCTATAAAATAATCAATCCGTCATGAGAAACTGCATTTCTACGCGATCTCATGGGCACTGCCGGAACCAATATTAATATTTGAACCGAATCAAAGCAGGGGTTAACTTAAGCTCTGTTGAGCTTGATCTCATGTCCTGGCTTGCTGATCCCGGAGGGGGTTTTACAGCCTGTGGTAACGGTGGAGCATTAGCACCAGGCATTCCGTCTCAAGTCACACTGGTATCTAGTGTACCTGCAACAGGTTAAGAGTCTTCCTGAGCCTAAACACCACATTGCCGGCAAAGAACATAATCCTAATGTCTACGAACGATACCTTCGCCTATCAGCTTAATCTTATAGGACAGAGGTCATGTTTCCTCCACTAGAAACTCTTTCAATTTGAATTTCTGAATCGCTGTGTGTGTTTCACGTAACTTATCTATATCATTTGTGCTTGTGGCGGTATAATGACTCGGGTTTCTCAGAGTAGGTAACCCTTGTACACACTATGTTAATTCTTTCTGGCTGCATGAGGTCACAGAGCCTCTGCAAAATCCTTGTCTGATCAAGCTGTCTGTACGAGCTGTAACAGTCGGGTCAGTACAATATCTCAAGTTATACATGACT
>NW_014577804.1:160015-170266 GCF_000485595.1 Priapulus caudatus
TACCCCCCCCCCCCACCCCCCCCACCCCACCACACACACACACACACACACACACACACACACACATATATATATATATATATATATATATATATATATATTACAATACGCTGGGTTTTTTGAAATCAATAACATTTAGTGTTACTTCATTGATATGTTTCAATGTGTTTTCAACAACCCGGCGAAAATTAATTCAGGAATTCATAAATTATTATAATAATAATAATTCATCTGTAGACAATATAATTAGTATTAGTGGCACAGAAATCCGAGGAGCGCATGAGAGCACCTTATACATGAAGGGANCGTACGTCGGTAACATACGGGGTACGTAGCCGTCGGTACCCATACAGGTACGTACCGTCGTAACATACAGGTACGTACTGTCGGTAACATACAGGTACGTACCGTCGTAACATTCAGGTACGTACCGTCCTGTAACATACAGGTACGTGCCGTCGGTAACATAGCGGTACGTACCGTCGTAATACAGTAACTACCGTCGGTAACATTCAGGTCGTAACGTCTGTAACATACAGGTACGTACCGTCGGTAGCATACAGGTACAGTACCCGTCCGGTAACATACAGGTACGTGCCCGTCGGTACAATACACGGTAGCGTAACCGTCTGTAACAATACAGTACGTACCATTGGTGAATATAGCAGGTACGTACCATCGTAACATACAGGTACGTACTGTCGTAACATACAGGTACGGGTGCGCGTCGAAACATCAGTAACGTACGCGTCGTAACATATAAAAGTACGTACCGGTCGTAACAATACAGGTACGTACCGTCGGTAACAAATACAGGTAGTACCGTCGTAACATACAGGACTACCGTCGGTAACATAGCAGGTACGTACCGGCGTCGTAACCATACAGATACGTGGCCGGTGCGTAACATACAGGTACGTACGTACGGTAAACCATATAGGTATGTACGGCGCGTAAACATACAGGTACTTACGTAGCGTTAACATATAGGTACGTACCGCGAGTGACATAGCAGGTACGTACCCGTCGGTAACATACAGGTACGTACATCTGTAAGCATACCAGGTACGTACATACGGTACATATAGGTACGTACTGTCGTAACATACAGATACGTAGCGTCGGCTAACATACAGGTACGTGAACGCGTCGGTAACATACAGGTTACAACTACCGTTGGTAAGCATACGGTACGTACCGTCGGAAGCATACGGGTACGTAAAAGCCGGTGACGATACAGGTAAGTGGCCGTCGTACATACAGTACGTACCGTCAGTAACATACAGGTAAACACATCGTTAGTAACATACAGGTAAACGCATCGTCAGTAACATACAGGTACGTGCCTTGCGTAACATACAGGTAGCGTACGTACGGTAACATATTGGTACTACCGTCGTAACATACAGATACATACGCGTCGTAACATACAGGTACGTACCGTCGGTAACATAACAGTACGTACAGTCGTAACATACAGGTAGCTACGCGTCGGTAACATACAGGTTACATTACCGTCGGTAACATACAGGTACCGTACGTCGGAAGCCAACGGGTACGTAAAAGCCGTGACCATACAGGTACGTACGCGTCGTAACATACAGGTAGCGTAACGGCGTCGGTTAACATACAGGTACGCACCGTCGCACATCACAGGTACGTCGCTTTGGTAACATACAGTACGTACGTACGTAAACATATTGGGTACGTGACCGTCGGTAACATAACAGATACATACCGTCGTAACATACAGGTACGTAACAGGTCGTAAACAATACAGTACGTACCGTCGGTAACATACAGGTACGTACTGTCGCAACATAGCGGTACGTAAACGCGGTGCACATACCAATTACGTACGCGTCGGTAACATACAGGTAGCGTACCGTCGGTAACATACAGGTACGTAGCGTAGCGGTAACATACCGGTACGTACCGTCCGGTAACATACAGGTACGTACTCATCGGTAACAAAGGTACGTACGTACGGTAACATACCGGTACGTACCGTCTGTAAGCACGCAGGTTTCTTCGGCACGGCGACAAGGTCCTGCACATCGTCTGGACCATATGCTAACGGTCAATGAAAACTTCCTTGGGCAATTGAGCCCATGACTTTGTTGTCTGGTAATCGGCATCAAAGCTAACACCGTGCAAGTTTTAGTGTCTACTAATCGTCGACGCGTAGTAGGCGATACAGGGTGCCGATTGAAAGTGTACTCGTAACATTTCGCTGTCGTAAATAAAAATGATTGTGACCGACGACGCATTAACAACTCCATAAGGCGCGCGTTCACACGCAACGTTTTTTGGCCCGCGAGCCTATATTAATACTCACATTACTACTCTAATGATAACTCCGCGACAAATTTATGTAAAAAAGTTTAAACACGCATGTGCGAACAATTGTCTCCGGAAATTCGAACGTTTAAATTTGTAATAAATATGGTATATAAATCACTAAAATAATTAATATAAATCTATATATATATATAAAGTTGTTTGCCAGCGAAATTTAGGAGCAATCTGTTTCGCCACATAACTAGAGAATATATAAAAAAAAGATAAAAAAAATATATAAAAGATAAGATACTATATATATTCATAGACTGAAGATATATTCAGAATCACCATAGTCATGAGATGGTTCTGCTGAAACAAAAATTTAAAAAGTTAAAAAGTTAGAAATTAAAAAGAAATTCTATCGTCAAATAGATGGCGGTTGCGTACAGCCTAACATCTCCAACGTGGTTATATCGATGTTATGTAAATGATTACGGCCCGAGTGGCCGAATGCATGTCGAACTCAACAAAAACCATTGATTCTGGTTTGATCATGACGTCGGTTTCTGCCTTTCTTTACTTTTGGACTAGTTTAGTACATCACAATACGGACTATCGGTGAACAATGATAATAATAGCGTTAAACTACGGAACACTTCACGAAGACCTGAGAGTTACAGATTTAAATAATTATTATATTTTATATATAATTATATTTTATTATTTATTATTTTTTACTTTTTATTTTAATGTTTTTATCTTTTGAATTTTATTATTTTTTATTGTTTTGGGATTGGATTGAATGGGTGGCATGGCAGATGGACGATGGATGGGATATCATTTGGATAAGCAATTGATGCGATGAGATGGCATGGGATGGGATATGGGATGGGATGGGATGGGATGGATGAGGATGTGGATGGCATGACATGGATGCATCAGATGTCATTGGATGGCATTGGTGCGATGAGATGGGATGGGATGGGATATGGGTAGTGGGATGGGATGCGGTTGCAATGGATGGGATGGCATGGCATGGATGGACATCAGATGTATTGGATGGCATTGATGCGATTGAGATGGGATGGATGGGATATGGGATGGATGGAATCGGCTGCATGGGATTGGGATGGGATGGCATGGGATGGGCATGCAGAATGTCATTTGCATGGGATTCGATGAGATGGATCGGATGGGATATGGGACAAACACTTACGGAACCTATGTCGGTTTAGCAGATTAATATTAATTATATTTTATATATTTTATTTATTATTATTATTTTTTACTGTTTTTATTTTAATGTCTTTTATCTTGGATTTCTAATTATTTTTTATTGTCGGGATGGATGAATGGATGGCATGACATGGGATGCATGCGATGGCACGGAATGTGCATACGGTTCGAGGGGTTGGACAAGAACCGATAAGAACGCCGAAAGAAAATCCCGAAAAAAAGTTGTTCCTTTGCCTACGCGCGACGTTGTACGCGTGTGTGTGCATACAGCAGGGCATGCATTAACTTCTACCCTGTGGCTGCACACCTGCCGGTCTTCAGCCGGCAGTGCTAAAAGAAGAGCTAGACGCGCCCGTTCTTAAGGAGTGAAGCATGGAGCTGGCAGAGGTAACATAGACGATGCAGCGAAAGGACAGGCGGGGAGGGGGCGAGGAAGAGAGACGTTGAGAGCTACTTAACGCCTACGCTGCTAGCGGCAGCGGCCACGGGCGGACAGGATTCAACGTTCACTAGTGAGTCAAGCCGCACAAACCACGCACAGCACATACCGCGCACTCACGAACACACGCACGCGCACAACGCATACGCACACGCGACACACACAAACAACACACGCAACACTCTGATAGAACAAACGCACGGTTCGCAGCGCGACGCAGCAGAATCACGCCCTCATGAATAGCACGCACACAACCATGAACACACAGCCGCGCACGCAGACGCCACGCACGCACGCACTTAGCACGCAGCATATGACAAGAAATGGAATGAAGTACACTGAAGTTATTAAATATGGCGAAGGGATTCGACAGACACTTACGTACTGACGGCTTCCCATGCTATACAGGTTTTGCCAGATACTGCGTCTGCCGTTAGCGCGACTGTTCTCGCGGGATCAACACGACCTTATTATTGACGGATCGCTACTGTCTGTTGTTGGTCTGTCTTTTCAGTGCTTCCAAATACCCTGTCAGTGCTCTGCGGGAGAGGTGGCAGGCGGTATGATTTCGTTTATGTGACGTCATCAGAGCGGGTAAGGATTAGCTACCTTGTTCATGGCGATCGAAGGCATACATGCCGTCACAGCGCGGTTGCGACAATTAGCCGAGGGTGGAGCGAGACGAGAAGTAGGTTGAAGATATTGAGAGTGTGGCGTGGTTTCCGTATGGTGTGTCATTCATAGATGAAGCTGTGGTCGATTGAGTGGTTGTGAGCTGAAATATTTGTTTAGATAATGACTTTGGTCATTTTCTTTCGGCACAAGGCATAATCTGAGGTCGGGCGGATCTCACTACTATAATCTGTTTCCTAGATTATGCTCTGAGAGAACGCCATTAGGCGAAGTTTATTTTTTTGTTTGCTTAGGTGTGAGCTATTTTGTCTCTTCTGGATTGCGTGCCATTCTACTAGCAACCGAGCCGTCTCGAGATACAGGCCAGTTGGCGCTACGTCATCCCCGCTCTGGTTATGCTGCCAATCCTTTGCTAATCTCACGGGCAATCCTGGTACGACCCGAAACACTTCCCGAAACCGGGAGAAGTTTCGCTACCGGAGCGGCCACGCCTGGACGAAGCCGTGGAGACCTATTGTGAAAAACGACAGGCGCTGATCACGGCAGTTCTCCAATTGGTGAGATTACTTGCACCGGCCGCAAGATGGCGACACCAGGGCAAAGAAGAAGTACAGGGTCGATCGGATCACTGACGATGCACAATAAGAGGCTGCAGAGCGGTATCGTGGTTGGACAGAACCGCGCGCGAGATTAATGTTTGTTTGGTTAGCGACGAGTGACTTAGTGAGTGGCGTAGATGAGACCAGAAGTAGGGCGAGGAGACGGTGACCGAAGCATTGAATGTTGAGAGTGTGCGACGATAGAGGAGAGAGGTTAAATTGAGGTGTTATAAATACAGACGTGCTGAGTAGCAGGTTGTTTTTTAAACGAGAGCGCGAGCGTGAGCGGCGAGAGGCGGAGCACAGGCAAGACTATACTCCCCCAAGCTCCCACTGTGCATGGTCCGCATATCGCCTAAACTTCTCAACAAAAGTGTCTATTGATATTCCCTGTTTATTCTAAGAAAAAAATAATAATCCTTATCATCATCATCATCATTATTATTATTATTATCATCATTATCATCATCATCGCTACTGAAAACTTCCTAGAAAATTTCCTCAAAAAATATCATGAATGCATCTTGAGATCACAGTATAACGGGAATTTCTCACGCACGGGGACTCGAACCCTAAACCTCAGAATTTATTGTCAGGCCAAGACTACCCTCTCTCTACTATCCAAAGCTTTTGTGAGCCTCTCTGGTGATGGTGTCTGTTATTCGCCGACAGGTCGTCGCGTCTGTCTAGGAGAGGCTCTCGCGAGAGTCGAGCTGTTCATATTCTTCACAAGCATTCTGCAGAACTTCAACATCGGACTACCAGATGGCGTTACCGATCCGTCTATGGATGGAAACTTTGGCTTCGTGTGGATGGCAAATCCGTATCTGTTACATTGCAACGCGCGAAAGTAATCCACAATGATGTCAAAACTCCACGCCGTACGAGTGATAATGTCTGGAACTTGCGATTACTCACGTGCGATGAAACTGAATTACTTGCGATAATTTAACTTGCGATTAATATGCGCTATCCTATGTTATAACCTGATATTAAACTGCGTTACCTAACGTTATAACCTGTGAATAAACTCTGTTATCCTAACTTGTTACCTATAAATAAACGGCGTTATCTTATGTTTCAGCCTGCGATTAAACTCTGTTATCTTAACTTTCTACCTAGGTTTAAGCTGCGTTGTCTTACGTTTCAGCCTGTGGATAAACTCTGTTATCCTAACATTTTACCTATGAATAAACTGCGTCATCTTATGCTTCAGTCTGTGATTAACCTGAGTTATCCTACCTGTTTATCTACAATTGAACTGCGTAATCTTACGTTTCTAGCCTGTAATTAAACGGTGTGTTGCTACCTGTTAACGTGTAAGTAAACAGCGGAGATGTGGTGATGTAATGTGTTCCTCAAAGCTGTTCGATTAAATAAGCAAATCAAAATGTCTATGTAAATTGTTTTTTTTTTACCAATGAGATCTCCAAAAAATCGCTGCATTGTTTGCTCGTGGAACGTTATGGCATTGAACAGGCCGAACGTAAGCTATTTAAGGTGGTAGATGCCAGAATGGTATGCAAAAGGAGTTTTTTTTAGGATTGTTTGTATAGAGGAATCTGCCAGGAGCCGCAATGATTTAAAAAACTTGTAACATTTCAAAAAACAACGTCGTACGAGTGATAAACCTGTGGTAAAACGCTTGCGATGAATCTGCATTATCTTACGTTTTAACCTGTAACTAAACTGCCTTACCCTACGTTTTTACTTTAACTTCTGATTAAATTGAGTTATCCTATGTTTTACCTGTAATTGTACCTCCTTGTGCGAAGAAGAGAGCCTTGTATGCGGCGGCACCCGCCAGTGAAAACTGTGAATCTCTTCACTAGCCCACTAGGCCAGTAGCCGAGTAGGCACCCGAAAATTATTATTATACATGTAATTAAAAAAACCTGTGATTAAATTGCGTTATCTTGCCCGTGTTACTTGAGATTAAAACATGTCATTAAGCTTTTGTTAGAAGGCTTTAAGGAGATATTTTGCTGATAAAATAAGTGAGATCGGAAAGTCCAGCTGTGATAATTAGGTCACCGAAAAAGGGGGTATAAAATGGCCGAGGCGCGCTTAGGAAAGTACATGATTAATGTAAACATTCGTGCATTTTTAGTTTTTGCATTAACACAAACATTGCAAAATATCCTAAATGACCACAAACATATTTGTAAATGTTTATGTAAACAGAAACGCCTCTGTGAATTGAAGTACGATGTAAGTGAGGAGAATTATAGATAAAAAACCTAGAATAGCCCTATCCTACCCATGTTATACCCCCTCTTATCTGATCTCAATATGGCGGCGGGGACTTTCCTATATGGCTTATTGTAGCAGCAATATAATTTGTGTAATAAATGTCAGGGGGCGTACTTCAATAATCTTGCAATTAGCAATAATATTCTTTATTTATGTTTAGTGTTAATAAAACTTTTATCTTTCAATTCAAACTACTGTAGTCGTAGTTTTTACGCACTTGATTAAATCACGTGATTACACTTCATTATATTCATGATTGTAGTACAAATTCAATTTGTGTACGAAACATTAGAGAGCGAAATTCAATAATTTTGTAATTATTAGTAATGTTTACTCTTTAAGTTTGGTGGCAATTAAACTTCCATGTTTAAATTCAAACTGATTAAATTGTGGCAGCAATTTAATTTGTGTGAGAAATGTTCAAATGCATAACTGAACTATCTTGTAATTTGCAATATTTTTTTCTCGTTAGGTTTAGTGCAGGAAATCACCAAGAAAATTGGCAAAATAGTTACTACATACCGACAGCAATCATCAGAATAATCGATCATGTATGCTTGTTACTTAGTATCATGTTTACTTATGTATTCTATCATTGAGTAAGCATTTGCACCGAGTAATACTGATCGAGTGCTTGGTTAGAATGCTGGTGTACACAGAGATAGCAGCGGATAAGTGCCGAGGGTAAGTCTATGCAAGGCAGTCTCGCACGAGAAAGAGCAAGGAGGAAAGACGCTCACGTCCATTTCGGGATGGGTGAAGAGGAGCAAATTTAATTAACGCATTTTGCTGCTGCTTTAGTCAGTGTTACATTCTAGATGATGACAACGTATGGTGAAATGCCAGTAAAAGAAGACACGCTACTGTAGCTACAAGGAACTGAACGTTAAATCTGTGACGTGTATCCAAGGATAATGCTAGGTCAACGTTCCTCGTCATTGGCTGAATATCAAGTTAGAATGTGACCCAAATTTACTTGTTGACATTTGCTATATCTCTACGCACGCACGAGACCAATGGTCATTGCATCGCCACTACGACGTAGGAGTCTGCTAATAGCATAACAGTCCATTTACAGTCGATTTATAACAAGCGGTGTGACAACTCAGTAACACCTCGCTCCAAGTGTACTATTTAATTGCTATCCTATGCTAACCTCATCCTAAGTTAATCCTCCCCTATCCTAACTTTATTCAAACCTATTCAAACCTATCCTATCCTATCGTATCCTATCTTATCCTATCATATCCTATCTTTTTCTATACTCTCGTATCCTATCCCATAAAAGCCTATCATATTCTATCCTATTTCCTCACATCGCATCATATCTCATCCCACCGGACCGGGCGCGCATCCGTGTGTGTTACTAGGCTGTCAGCGCACGTGTGGCGACAATGGTCGGCACCGTAGCCAGCGCCTTCGCGCAGCTGCTGCAGTTTCTTGGCAGCAACATCGTCAGCGTCGTGTTGGTCGTCGTCACGGCTCTCGTGTCGTCGTACTACGTGAAGCGACCGCGTGGAGCGCCGCCCGGACCCCGCGGCTGGCCCGTCCTTGGCTCCCTTTTCTCGCTGGTGGGCAAACATGGGGGACGTTACCTCAAGCAGCTGGGTGAACAGTACGGACCGATATTCAGCCTCTACATGGGACCGCAGGTTAGCAGAGCTACTTTGTACATCTATCTATATATCTATTTATCTTTCTATCTATCAATCTATCTCGCTATTTATCCTTCATCTATTTAGCAATCAATTCATCTATCCCTCTATTAACCCATCCATCTATTCATCTATCCTCAATACATCTATCCATTTATCCATCTATCCATCTATCCACCTATCTATCTATCCATCTATACATCTATCCATCCATCCATCTATCCATTTATCCACTTATCCATCTATCCATCTATCCATCTATCCATCCATCTATCCATCTATTCATCTATCCATCCATCCATCTATTCATCTATACATCTATCCATCTATCCATCTATTCATCTATCTATCTATCCGTCTATCCATCTAGCCGTCTATCCGTCTATCCGCCTATCCGCCTCTCTATCTATCCATCTGTCCATTCATCCGTCCATTTTTTCATCCATCTACCCATCTATTCATCTATCCATCAATCCATCTATTCATCTATACATCTATCTACCTATCCATCTCTCCATCTATCTATCTATCCATCTATCCGTCTATCCGTCTATACGTCTTCCCATCTATCCATCTATCCATCTATCCATCTATCCATCTATCCATTTATCCATTTATCCATCTATCCACCTATCTATCTATCCATCTATACATCTATCCATCCATCCATCCATCTATCCATCTACCCACCTATCCATCTATCCATCTATCCATCTATCCATCTATCTATCCATCTATTCATCTATTCATCCATCCATCTATTCATCTATACATCTATCCATCTATCCATCTATTCATGGATCCATCTATCCATTTATCCATCTATCTATTTATCCATCTAGCTGTCTATCCATCTATCCGTCTATCCGCTTATCTATCTATCCATCTGTCCATCTATCCATCTATCTATCTATCCATCTGTCTATTCCTCCTTCCATTCATCAATCCATCTATCCTTTCATCCTTCTACCCATCTATCCTTTCATCCTTCTTTCCTTCTATCCTTCTATCCTTTCATCCTTCTTTCCTTCTATCCTCCTATCCTTCTATCGTTTCATCGTGCCATCCTGTCATCCTTCCATCCATTCATTTCGCCATCTCTCTATTTCTTTATCTCTTATACATACACACACACATACATACATACATACAT
>NW_014577804.1:171606-178419 GCF_000485595.1 Priapulus caudatus
CATACATACATACATACATACATACATACATACATACATACATACATACATACATACATACATACATACATATACAAATATGTTTCAGTTTACTGTTGTCGTCAACGATGTGGAGCTAGCGAGGGAGGCATTTCTCAACCAGGGCGAGCACACGGCGGCGCGACCATTCCACTATGTGATGCAACGCTATGAGGCGGACGAACGTGGTGTTATGAACGGTGCGTGCGTTATACTTTCATGTTCTGTTATGTCACACAGTACAAATTCAATGAAGCCATCTTTCAAAAACCATGATGCCTTGAGCTGATCATATATTTCGTAATGAGACAAGTGTTGTATTGCGCATTGTGCCACGCATTGGCGCGTAACAGTAGATCAACGTACAATACATTTCTCCTCATTTCGTTTTGGTAATAATGAAAATATATTCTTGTGTGCGCAATTACCTGTACAGAACCCGATCTCCGACCAAATCCTTTGAGCCAGGTACATTATACTAAATTAAAAGACTTCGGAACTGAATTATCTTGTGCAATGAAGAAACATAACTCCGTTTCTCTCTACAACTAAATTGAGCCTATCAAGGAAAAAATATGAATCTATAAAATAATAAATCTATCATGAGAAACTACATTCCTACGCGATCTCATGGGCACTGCCGGAATCAATATTATATTTGAACCGAATCAAAGCAGGGATTAACTCAAGCTCTGTTGAGCTTGAGCTCATGTCCTGGCTTGCTGATCCCGGAGGGGTTTTTACAGGTTGTGATAACGGTGGAGCATTAGCGCCCGGCATTCCATCTCAAGTCACACTGGTATCTAGTGTATCTGGAATAGGTCAAGAGTCTACCTGAGCCTCCTCACAACATTGCCGGCTGAGAACATAATCCTAATGTCTACGAACGATACCTTCGCCTATCAGCTTAATCATATGGGACAGAGGTCATGTTTCCTCCATTATAAACTCTGTCAGCCAAATACATCCCGGATACCATCTCGGATCTTTTTCGGTTTTTATTTGACCGTTTGTGCAGCTCACTCTACCAGACCATTTGAGGCCGGGTGGTACGGAGCATTGTAGCTGTGGTGCATTCCTTTACTCCCAGTGAACCGTCTACCGTTCTACTTATTCCTCGATCATGACGTCATTGATATTAGTAGACCGTGCGTCGCAAAGTTGGGCATCAATGTTTCAACAGTGACTGGTAAAGATGCTGAGTTTACAGCATGTGCTTCGATTCAGTTAAATGGGAATCCACGATGATCAGGGTCATCTTTCCCGTAAGTGGACGTATACCCTCTCAAATGGTTGCTGAGGCCATTTCGAAGACCCAACGGAGCCGTGGCCGCAGATTTGTTAACTGATTGGCAGGTGCTACGCTTGTTTACTACTGCCTCAAAGTCTTTATCAAAATGAGGCCACCTCACAGAGTTACTACCAAGGTCTTTCAATTTCTGAATCGCCGCGTGTGTTTCACGTAACTCATCCATATCCTTTGTGCTTGTGGCGGTGTAATGACTCGGGTTTCTCACAGTAGGTAACCCTTGTACACACTATGTTAATTCTTTCTCGCTGCATGAGGTCACAGAGCCTCTGGAAAATCCCTGTCTGGTCAAGATGTCTGTACAAGCTGTAACAGTCGGGTCAGTACAGGATCTCAGGGTATACATGACTATAGATGCCTAGCCGTGACGGGCGTAGTACGAGTTAAATGTTTCGTTAGGAAAACTACATATCCCGGCACAGGAAGCTCGGCTGGATGCAGTAGCAATGTCAACCTGCTTAGAGAAACATTATTCCCGTGAGCTTCTCCAGTTCGGGATTCTCGTGTATATGAATGTGTTCCTAATGCTAAACACGAGGAGACACCACGTGTAATGTGCGCCGGTGTACGCCAAACAACCGCAGCAGGGGCTTGTGATACGTCCCCATCCCGAAGTGGCGGCCAATGATGTATTGGCAAGCGCATCCTTGTCCCATTGGGAGATCTCAACTCGGCAATAGACAATGAGAGCGTGACGCAATATAGCGATGCATCACAGGCCAACAGCAACTCCTATTCCTGGTCAAAACGCATTAAGCCCTGTCCTGACCGCAGCATCTCTTCTGTCCTTTTAAATGTCTGGCTCTGCAAGGGACCCTATTCATAGGCAGATTGCTTCCTCAGTAAGCGATTGATGGAGTTGCAACTACAGTTGAGAGATTTTGGAAAAACCGCACATACAAAATTTGCAGCCCGGGGGATGACTTTAGTTCCATGATGACTTTAGGTAGAGCAATCTTTTGCAATACAATCTACCCTGTCTTCTAGCAGATGGATGCTCTCTGCATCGATCTCATGTCTCAGGTATGTCACATCGATGTTTATTAAACTGACATTTCTCTCGTTTGACACTGCATTCGGGCAAGCGACACAGTCTTGCCTATAACGACTTCAAGTGTTCATTAGAAGACTCATCTGCTATCAATATGTCATCCCGACAGACATATACGGGTGGAATTTCAGTTCAGCATGTTGTCCGTAATTTTTTCCCAAATTGCTGGAGTAGTGGATACACCGAATGGCAAGCCTTTGTTGTCGTGAATCCCATTGTCGGTATTTTTGGTGGCATATATAATTATATATATATAATATATATATATATATATATATATATATACTTATTTATACATATAAAGTTCTATTATATAAATCAGACAAGTGAACAAGACAAGATTTGTTTATAACACGTGTTGTCGTAAGAGCTATCTACGATATAGACATGAATAATAATTCATCAGTAGACAAGATAATTAGTATTAGTGGCAACGGAATCCGAGGAGCGCATGAGACCACCTGATACATAAAGGGATTATTTCTCCTTGTCATTATATTATCAACAATTAATTTAATATAATAATAATCTCAAAATGATTATTAGCATAACAACTATTTTGCGTATTTTCACGGTGATTCTAGATTTTTGTGTCTCATCCAGGAATTGGGTTTAGCAATGGAAAGCTATGGAAGGAGCATAGGAAGTTCGCGCTCACCAAGCTGCGTGAGTTTGGCATGGGGAAGGTCAGCATAGAGAATAAAATCCAGGAGGAGGCGTCCGCCTGTCTCGCACATCTAAGCAACACCAAAGGGGAGCCGCTCGATCCACAGGTAATAACCAGAAATATTGTATACATATACATATATATCCATCTCTAACTCTCACACACTCTCTCTCTTCTTCATCACTGACGCTCCTTTATTCCTCTACCATACACCCATTATTTTGCAATCACTGATCCACTTTTATGGGTGTGTGCGTGTGTGTGTATGTGCGTGCGTGTGTGTATGTGTGCGTGCGTGTGTGTCCGTGTGTGTACGTGTATGAGTGTGTGCGTGAGTGTGTGTACATACATACATACATATCCACGTGTTTGTGTCGGCACCGCAGGCTCTGCTCAGCAGTTGTGTGTTGAACGTGATTGCCTCCATCATATTCGGTGCTCGGTACGACTACGCCGACCCCGCCTTCCTCAGACTTAACAACGACATCAACGCTATCTTCCATGATACCGACGCACAGGTACGTACTTTCGGTAATATACAGGTATGTTATGTCGGTAAAATAGAGGTACGTGCCGTCTGTAACGCACAGGTACGTATCGTCGGTAACCTACAGGTACGTACCGTCAGTAACACATTGGTACGTACCGTCGGTAACATACAGGTACGTACCGTCGGTAACATACAGGTACGTACCGTCGGTAACATACAGGTACGGATCCGGTAAAAAGTTGTCCTACGCTGAATGTGTTGCATACACAGGGCATGCTTAACTTCTACCCTGCGATGCGTCACCTTCCGGTCTTCAGCCGCATGCTGAAAAAGATGGACGCAGCGTACGTAGGGTTGAACAAGGAGCTGCAGAGTAACATAGGCGAGCACGAAGAGCAGGCGCCGGAGGAAGAGGGAGACGTGAGAGACTACTTAGACGCATACCTGCTAGCGCAGCGGCAGCGGGCGGGGACAGATTCAACGTTCACTAGTGAGTCAAGCGCTGCTCTCGCTCACACACACACACACACACACACACACACACGCACACACACACACACACACATACACACTCACGAACGCACACACACACATATACACACACATACACACACACACACCCACATACACACACACGCACGCACACACCCTGTAGAAAAGCACGCGCGCTCCCCCGTATACACGCACCCAAACAGGCACAAACACTCGCGCGCGCACGTCGGCGCTTACGCCATCATATGACAAGAATAAATGATGCTATATGAATTATAAAATACGCGAGGGATCCGACAGACACACACTCACTCATGTCGGCGTCATCTTTCAGCTTTTCAGCTGCTCATGTCTGTGCGTGATCTGTTTCTCGCCGGATCGCACACCGTCATGACGACGCTACGCTGGGGTCTGCTCTTCATGCTCAAATACCCTCACGTCCTGCGGAGAGTGCAGGCCGAGATCGATGACGTTATCGGACGAGGAAGGCTACCCTGCATGGCGGACCAAGACAGCATGCCGTATACGCGGGCGACAATAGCCGAAGTGCAGAGAGTAGGTAAGAAAGAAAGGTGGCGTGGTCAGTAGGTGGAAGGCACCAGTAGGTGGCATTCATAGACAGCAGGCCTGATTAGGTGTAACAGAAATATTCGTTGAAAATACTAAGGAAGACATATACAACACAGAGAGAGAAAGAAAAACGATAAAAGAATAGAGATGGAGGAGAGAAGAGGGACGGGGAGAGAGAGAGAAAGCGAGAGAGAGAGAGAGAGAGAGAGAGAGAGAGAGAGAGGGAGAAAGAGTGGGCGAGAGAGTGGGAGAGAGAGAGAGAGAGAGAGAGAGCGAGAGCAATGGAGAGAGAGCGAACGAGAGAAAGAGATGGTCAATAGGTATAAGCATAGCCATATTGCCTCACATCCTCTGCTTCCACCGCTACGTTCTGCAGACAGTTTCTGAAGGTGACGTATATTCACATTTAATGTGTTTAAATGACGACACACGCCATGTGGTAATGTAATCATCTGTTTTTCACCTTTGAAAATTATGGAAAACTCCCAGTACACCCCTGGATAAAAACAATTCGCCTTAGATGTATAGACCAGAACGTTATAAAGTGATCGACACTACTAAATGTCTAAATACTCTGAGAGAACGCCATCTGGGTGTTTCTTTCTTGTTTCTAGCGGATATCGTGCCGCTGAATCTGCCACACTGCACGACCGCCGAGATACAGCTAGGAGGCTACGTCATCCCCGCCAGTACGATGATCATTGCTAACCTCACGGCCATCCTCAACGACCCGAAACATTTCCCCGAACCGGAGAAGTTCCGCCCGGAGCGCCACCTGGACGAGCGTGGAGACTTTGTGCAGAACGAAGCTCTGATCCCGTTCTCCATCGGTGAGATTACTCGCGCGGCCGCTAGATGGCGCCACCGAATCGAGGCAAATACAGTGACGTTACTCGTCAAAAGACTGAAGCTGTGATCGTGCATGGTTAAGAAAGGCTGCTCGGTTATTGTTTTGTGCGAAACCCGAAACCGCAACCGAAATCAAGGATGGCTATATCCACACAAGTGATATAACTCTCATTGAACTATATCAAGCAATTATACGATTTTCTGTGTCTCTAAGTTCCGATACAATAATCAGTAACTCTTTTTGTGACAACTTTACATTACTTTCCATACCTACAGAACCAACTTTTCATGTAGAAATGGCTGACGACACGCTAGACTGCCAAAACGAACTTTGCGTGTGCCCCCGTGTTTCTCCTCTTATAGGCTTAACTCGCAGCGCCATCTATAATTGGATTCTGTTATTTGCCGACAGGTCGTCGAGTCTGTCCGGGAGAGGCTCTCGCGCGAGTGGAGCTGTTCATATTCTTCACAGGAATTCTGCAGAACTTCGACATCAGGCTACCAGATGGCGTTACTGATCCGTCTATGGATGGAAACTTGGGCTTCGTGTGGATGGCAAATCCGTATCTGTTGCATTGCGTCGCGCGACAGTAATCCAAAATGATTTCAAAACCTCACGCCGTACGAGTGATAAACTTGCCGCATGTTATCCTACGTTTTAACGTGTACCAAAACTGTGCTATCCTACGTTTTAACGTGTAACAAAACTGCGTTATCCTACATTTTAACGTGTAACAAAATTGCGTTATCCTACGTTTTAACGTGTAACAAAACTGTACTATCCTACGTTTTAACGTGTAACTAAACTGCGCTACCCTACGTTGTAACGTGTGACTAAACTGTACCACCCAACGTTTTAACGTGTAACAAAACTGTACTATCCTACGTTTTAACGTGTAACTAAACTGTACTATCCTACGTTTTAACGTGTAACTAAACTGTACTATCCTACCTTTTAACGTGTAACAAAACTGCGCTACCCTACGTTTTAACCTGTAACAAAAATGCGCTATCCTACGTTTTAACGTGTAACAAAATTGTGCTACCCTACGTTGTAACGTGTAACAAAACTGTACCACCCTACGTTGTAACGTGTAACTAAACTGTACCACCCTACGTTTTAACGTGTAACAAAACTGTGCTATCCTACGTTTTAACGTGTAACTAAACTGTACTACCCTACGTTTTAAACGTATAACAAAACTGTACTACTACTATCCTACGTTTTAACGTGTAACAAAACTGTACTACCCTACGTTTTAACGTGTAACTAAACTGTACTACTACTATCCTACGTTTTACCGTGTAACAAAACTGTACTACCCTACGTTGTAACGTGTAACTAAACTGTACTACTACTATCCTAT
>NW_014577804.1:179824-181090 GCF_000485595.1 Priapulus caudatus
TAAAACATGGGATAACACGCGACAAGATTATCACTCGTACGGCGTGAGGTTTTGACATCATTTTGGATTACTGTCGTGCGACGCAATGCAACAGATACGGATTTGCCATCCAGATGAAGCCGTGGGTTCCGTCCATAGACGGATCGGTAACGCCATCTGGTAGCCTGATGTCAAAGTTCTGCAGAATGCCTGTGAAGAATATGAACAGCTCCACTCTCGCGAGAGCTTCTCCCAGACAGACGCGACGACCTGTCGGCAAAATAACAAACGCCATCATCAGGAAGGTTTTTTTCAAAGCTTGGCAGGTGGAGAGAGGGGGTAGTCTTGGCGTGACACCGAATTCTCGTGTTCAGGGCTCAAGTTATTCCGTGATCTTAAAATGCATTCGCGGCCTTTTTCGAGAAATCGTTTCATAAACGATAATGACGAGGAAGATAACAAATACGTAAAAAGATGTGATCACAATCGAATGGAATACAGCTGAGGCTCATGTCTGTGTAGGTTTAATAGTGCCACTTGGCAACATAAGTCTGAATATTTAGTTTTCAGCTACTGCATTTCAAATAATAAGTGTAAGAACCTATGGGGAAGTTAAACATAATAATCTGCTCTCAGAAGATGGGTCATTAGTGCACAATCAGCATCTCCCAAACCAACAAACGAACAGGTGTCCCTAACGACGGCCACCGCTGCAGTCGTTTGATATATGACATCACTCTCCTCTCCTAGCTAACGGCAGCGCTAGTAATTTTACCGATAGAGAACGGAATCAGTGCTTCGTTCTGCACAAAGTCTCCACGCTCGTCCAGGTGGCGCTCCGGGCGGAACTTCTCCGGTTCGGGGAAGTGTTTCGGGTCGTTGAGGATGGCCGTAAAGTTAGCAAGGATATCCGTGCCGGCGGGGATGACGTAGCCTCCTAGCTGTATCTCGGCAGTCGTGCTGTGTGCTAGATTCAGTGGCACGATATCCGCTGGAAGCAATAAAGAAAAATGTAGATGGCGTTCACACAAAGTATCTAGACATTTAGTAACCGCCCTCGCCTCGTTATGCGCTGGTTCGTACATCTAAGGCAATTTTAAGGCTACATCTAAAGCACGCAGCACACTTCACCATTTTCGTTGCTCGTACAGGCAATTTTCGTGGTCGGCAATTGTTGTGGCTTTAACCCATTCATATACAATTATCAAATACAGGCAATATATACATTTTATCAATATTTCTGTTACTTAGGCCTAGGGGCCCTATATTTGTATAGATCTATGTCAT
>NW_014577804.1:182658-182983 GCF_000485595.1 Priapulus caudatus
CGCGTCCAGCTCTTTCAGCATGCGGCTGAAGACCGACAGGTGTCGCAGCGCAGGGTAGAAGTTAAGCATGCCCTGTGTGTGCAACACATACCGCGTAGCAATTTCCGTGTGCAGCTAAATGACAACTTTTGTCCGGAGATTTTTTTGTTTTCTAGAGGAGCCTAATGGCACAGTTCTCACTGACAATGGGTATACGTAGGATTAACACGAAGCCATTTCACACAGGATTTATCAGGAATTTTTCATGACCTAAATGAGCCCATTTTCCATAACCGCAATGGTTTATAGTCGACTATAATAATTGAAAAACGACGGTACGTACCTG
>NW_014577805.1:0-3903 GCF_000485595.1 Priapulus caudatus
ATATATGCCTGCATAATACACCGATATATGTTCGTGGCCACTATCTATAGAATAATGAACGATCGCAGTTCCATTAACAACACTGTATGCAGCGCCATCGTCGTCGCTGTCGTCGTCATCGTCGTCATCATCATCATCATCGTTGTCGTCATCGTCATTGTCATTGTCATCGTCGTCGTCGTCGTCATCATCTTCATCATCATCATCATCGTCATTGTCATCATTATCATCATCATCACTTGTGTTACAAATGTGTGAGTGTGCTTCGAATGTGTAGCTGCTACCTGGCTGCACCTACACACAGGGGCGAGTCGGCAAGATTGTGTCTGGCACGGGCGCGCATCGGGGAGGAAAGAACAAGCCACTTGTCTGCTGCGTGATCAGTGAGTGCATCACAGAGGGAGTGCGGGTTGTGTATATTTGTAGTCTAGCAAAGCAAGTGGGCGCAGTAGTAGTGAAGCGCGAATTGTTGGCTAGTGTGTTGCAGGCGAGCTATAGTCGCCAAAATCTGACTACAGCGATAGGCGCTGATTAAATAAATGGTCAGGAGCATACTAAACCAGCGCGCCGCCACCACCACCCACCCAAAAGCAGAACTTGCACGCAGACTGTCGGCTGGATTGCGATCAAGTCTTGAGTAATAGTTTGCTGCGTTGTAATTAGGTGTTAGTCTTATCGCGAGAAGAAGAATGGTTCTCATGGTCTTACGCGCTGGCGCGAAAGAAGCTCATTCTTCGCCTGATCGGCGCTAGAGGGGGCGTGGGTGCGACACTAGGCTTGGGCCCCGATCCCTGCGGGTTGTTACCCCTAACAGTGTTTTTTTAAGCAAGATAGCCTTACCATTAACTTTAATAATAGCGTTATTTTGGTGATAAATCGCAAGTACTGTAAATAGTGCTTCTCTGTGCTCGTGCATGCAACTCGGTGGGTCATCTTCCGGCGCATCTGTAATCGGAATCTCTGTGCCTTCCTCATACGTATAGGGTTGCGCCACAGTGCGACGCTCACACGCGTAAACACACACCACGACACACACCCACACACACAACACCACCACACACACCCACACACACACGCGGACGCACGCACGCACGCCACGCACGCACCGCACACACGGCACACACGCACCACGCACGCGCGCGCACGCACGCACGCACGCACGGACTACACACACACACACACACACCACACACCACACACACACACACGTAAATTCAGACAGGCAGTCACGTATATTCATGTCTGCAACTCTTCAGGATATCATTTCTTTCGGCGTTCCTCGCAATTAGCGAGAATTATTTGTGTAGAAAATCGACAGTAACGCATCTTTCAGCGCTTGTCGGCCCGCTCAAAGCGTAATTATCGGCGAACCAATGCTCGGATTAGAGCAAACCGGTACGTGCGAATAGTGACTTATCACATATTAGTGACAGACGCCGCTGTGATAAACCCAAGCAACAGATCATACATGATTGACTATCGTATCTGCGCATTCCGCTTTTTTTTTAAACGGGCTAAGTAAGTTTGTTATTGTCGGCCGACACATAATAGGTGTATGTCGAAGGAGCTCGTACACCCACGCGATTGCCGCATCCGGCTCTCGAAGGTCCATTACGCCCGTGCGATGAGTCAGAGAGGTGCTCGGTCATTTGTGCGCTACCCGATCGTGCGCTCGGTGCGCACGATTACATCTCGTATGCATGCGTCTCTTACCGCGTACATTTGTTCATGTCGCGGGGGGCTAACTCACACGGAGGTCTCCGAGCTCGGCTGGCACAGAAAACACTCCTTTTTTGACCGTCAATTTATTACCATTGAGCCGTGACCCTTATCGGTGCCATATGCACTGGGTAAATGAAGCAACATGGCAAACGAGTGTGGTATTACAGATGGGCGCCGGTTCGCGCGGAAATATCTCAGCCGATGTAGCACGAGTGGGAAACTACGGAGCTTGAACTGACAGACCGAATATGGCGGATGCTTCGAGACGGAGCGCATATCATAATTCAATGAAGCAAGCAACAATGTTCGCTTCGTCACTATGTCTAAATGTGTGAAGCAAGCGATGAGGTGCGTTGAAAATGAAAGAATGGATAGGAAAGGTTTCTCCTGTCCAATGCCTAGCAAGGTGTTTATCATACAACCGTAGTTACGACTTAAGTGAAAAATCCGTTATCGTGAACGGTGGTATTAGCGTACCATACCCGTCGCTGCGACGTTCTACCATGACGTTTGCTATGAAAGGCTGCGCGACCCGGACTTGGACTCGTCGCTTGTCTTCGACAGAGCGTTTAAACGCCGCCGACAATGCGCATCCAAACGCTAATTTCTCCAGTACTAGACTAGCAAATACTTCGTGTCATGCATAATCACACTACCTTATGCCAAAATAAACTCTAGTTCCTCCCATTTCACTGCGCGTTTGCTTAAAACCCACAAGAAAGAGGTGAGAAAACTGGCATTCTGGCGCAAACGCCGACTGTTTGCCAAACAATTTAGCCTCGAAGTGGTGAGGTGACGTTACATGTTTTTATCTTTGCTACACCCCTACCGCTGTACCGCAGCACCGCTGCGCGGTTGCTTGGGGAAACTGTCAACAACATCGGAGAATTTTAACAACATTGGAGGTATTTTCAAATACCTTTTATAAGACAACGCACAGTGAAATGGGAGGAACTAGAGTTTATTTTGTCATAAGGTAGTGTGATTATGCATGACACGAAGTATTTGCTAGTCTAGTACTGGAGAAATTAGCGTTTGGATGCGCATTGTGCGGCTTTAATACTAACATTAGGTCAAATCTAGAGCTAAAGCGAAGGCTATGCTATAAAAAGCGGTGTCCGTTCTTATTCATTGCTTCTCAGATTTCCCTATGTATATTTAACTTCTCCCTGATATGTAAGCTCGTTGATAACATTCCGTTTTACATATGCGCGTGTGCGTGCGCGTGTCTGTGTGTGTGTGTGCTCGCGTGTGTGTGCGTGTTGGTGTGTGTGCGCGTGCGTGTGTGTGTGTGCGCGTGCGTGCGTGTATGTTGGTGTTGGAGTTAGTGTTTTGTGTTTGTGGATGCGTGCGTGCGTGCGTGCGTACGTGTTATACATGCGTACGTACACACACGCGCGCACGCATGCACGCACATACACAGACAATGACACACGCGCGCGCGCACACGCACACACACACACACATTCACACGCGCTCATATATCGCGCACGCATGCACATACACAAATTTACGTACACACGTACGGATGCCTGCATACGCAGTCACACACATGCACGCACACACGCACGCACGCACGCGTGCAGGAGCATATATATCCCTCGTGCATTTCCGTGTGGACATGTGTGAAAAAGCTTTGTTTTACCCTGCGTCACCTCTGCCTCGCCGGCGGCGGATTGCTCACGTTCGGGCTTCACCGACGAAGCTGCGCCTCCTCACCAAATATCCGATATGTAGAAGAAGAACACGTGAGAGCGAGGGAGAGAGAGAGGTGAGGTGCTCGTAAAATTAGGGTAGCCATTAGGCACTTTGTTCTGCGCCCGGTGAAGTAATGGCGAGCATAAATAATAAAGTGAAGCAACTGGAGAGCGGCGGCGCTAGACAACAGCCACCGCATCTACGCCGTCAATTCCCAGCGGCGCTTCGCTACGTCAGCGCGATTTTTGACGAAAGGCTCCACGCTCGCCGCGGCCAGTGCACATGCATGTAGGCGGCACATGTATGGCGACGTTACACAGGTGTGCGCGCGTGCGCGCGTGCGTGAGTGTGTGTGTGTGTGTGTGTGTGTGTGTGTGTGTGTGTGTGTGTGTGTGTGTGTGTGTGTGTGTGTGTGTGTGTGTGTGTGTGTGCGTCGCGTGTCGTGTCGTGTGTCGTAGTCGTGTCGTGTGTGTGTCGTCGTAC
>NW_014577805.1:3928-4779 GCF_000485595.1 Priapulus caudatus
ACTACCACACCCACACCCACCACCACAACCACTACCACCACCACCACCACCGTGATGTCCTCGTGGGTGGGCATGCAGTATTATATACATCATCGTGAGTTAGTTAGTACGATGTGACCTCGCCGAAGTGGGCAAGCAGTCATCGCAAACAGCGTACTGGCTGGCTGCGTGTGCGTGTGTCTGCCTTTCGCTGATCGTGGACTGGGTACTTCGACCCTGCATTTGACATGTGTACGGCGAGAGCTGCCGTGTAGACAGACTGATACAGAAAGGGAGAGGAAGCGAGAGAGTGGGAGGGGAGGAGAGCATGTAGAGACTGACACACGGATGATGGTGGGATGAGATGGAGAGACGGACGGACAAACTGGCGGTCGGACGGACAAACAAAAGTGGGAGGGGAGATGTGTTTTGGGGCAGGGGCGTGTACGTTAGTCATGCTCGTGTTGCGGTTGCACGTTACCTTTAGAAATAAACAGTCGACATTCCCTCCTGCCGAATTCGAAAAAATTCCATAGACGAACCCAATAGATAACGCGTCAATCTCTCTATTAACTGTTACCAGGGACTGCTGTTGCTGCTGCTTCTATCACTAGTACTACTACTGCTACTGCTTCTACTACTACTACTACTACTGCTACTGCTACTGTTGCTGCTACTACTGCTACTGCTACTGTTGCTGCTACTACTGCTACTGTTGTTGCTGCTACTGCTGATGCTACTGCCACTGCTACTATTAATACTGTTGTTGCTGCTACTGCTGCTAGCGACTGCTACTGCTACTATTAATACTGTTGTTGCTGCTACTGCTGCTAGCGACTGCTACTGCTACTATTAATACTGTTGTTGCTGAT
>NW_014577805.1:4789-5938 GCF_000485595.1 Priapulus caudatus
GCATGTATTGTAGTCGGTGACTCAAGTCCGACGGCCAGCCAGTGGTCAGCTTGACCTCCGCCCCTGACCCCTGCCTTCCCGATCGCCTCTGACCTCTTCCGCTGTCGCCTCTTACACCGTCCTTGGTCATCTTTGACGACTTTTATGGTCACCTTTGACGTCTTCCTCTGTAACCTTCGACCTCTTCCTCTGTGAGCTCCGACCTCTTCCTCTGTGACCTTCGACCTCTTCTTCTGTGACCTTCGACCTCTTCCTCTGTGAGCTCCGACCTCTTCCTCTGTGACCTTCGACCTCTTCCTCTGCGACCTCCGACCTCTTCCTCTGTGACCTTCGACCTCTTCTTCTGTGACCTTCGACCTCTTCCTCTGTGACCTTCGACCTCTTCCTCTGTGACCTCCAACCTCTTCCTCTGTGACCTTCGACCTCTTCCTCTGTGACCTTCGACCTCTTCCTCTGTGACCTTCGACCTCTTCCTCTGTGACCTCCAAACTCTTCCTCTGTGACCTTCGACCTCTTCCTCTGTGACCTTCGACCTCTTCCTCTGTGACCTTCGATCTCTTCCTCTGTGACATTCGACCTCTTCCTCTGTGACCTTCGATCTCTTTTTCTGTGACCTTCGACTTCTTCCTCTGTAACCTTGATCTTATAACCAACTTTGACCTTTTCATCGGTCGCCTCTGAGCTGTGACTCGTGCCAGCGCTTCTATAGCTGCTGTAAGAAGAAGCTGAGTAAGTGTAAACATAATATACATGATAGAGCGTGTTTCGTAACCTTCCGCGTGCGTGTGTGCGTGTGTGTGCGTGTGTGCGTGTGTGCGTGCGCTTGTGCGTGCGTGTGTGTTTGAGCGTGGGAACGTAAGCACACCTGGGTGCCGAATGTCGCTATATATTATACTATGTATTGTTTTTACTGCGTACGTGGCGCAGTGGTAGGTGCACTGCCTGCCTGCCTAACACCTGCGCAACTTTGTGTGTGTATTATCTTCACATTGGACTGCTTCCCACAGTAATAATCTTACCTTCCTTAGATAAATTCTCTTTGCGCCGACTCTGCCGCATACATGGGAGTAGGCGTCTGTTTGTATGTGTGCGTGCGTGTATACACGTGTGTGTGTACGTGCGTGCGTGCGTGCGTGCGTGCGTGCGTGT
>NW_014577805.1:7380-12607 GCF_000485595.1 Priapulus caudatus
CCCCACCCCGTGGGAGCGGCGTGAGTGTCGCTGGCACGCGCTATGGCGACGTGTGCGTCACGTCGTCACGCTGACTGTCGCTGTCTCGCGACGACGTGAAACAAGTGATCATCACGAGGCGAGCGTGTACGATCAGGGGTGAATAATTTGACATTTCATTTCATTTGACAAATTTTATTGACAAATCTTTTTCATTTAAATGCGTGATGACAGTTATTCGTAATGACAATTTGTCATTGTTCACCCCGAGTAGGATGTATGAGCGAGGAGGCTGCTTTGGCTCGCTAAATTACTGGCTGCTGCTAGCTACTCATACTGCTGCTACTACTGGGCTACTACATGCTGCTGATGCCTGCTACTGAAGCTGCTGCTGGTACTGCTACTCGCTCCGCTGCTCGGTGCTCCTGCTAGTCGCTGCTACTGCTGCTGCTGTGCTGCTGCCTGCTGCTGTCGCTGCTGCTGCTACTGGCTACTCGGCTGCTCTGAGGCGTGCTCGCTGCGCTGCTGCTACTGGGAGTGGCACTGACAGCTTAGCTCGCTGCTGCTCCCGGCTGCTGCTGCTGGCTACGCTCACAGGCTGGCTCAGCTGCTGCTGCTGCTGCTACTGCCTTGCCTGCACTGCTGTGCTACTATTGACCTGGCTGCTACTGCTGGCACTCGCTGCTACTGCTACTACTGCTGCCTACTGCTGCTGGCTGGCTGTTGCTATGCTGTTACTGCTGCTGGCTGCTGCTGGCCTACTTGCTGGCTGCTGGCTGCTACTGGCTGCTGGCCTAGCTGCTTGCTGCTACTCCGCTGCTACTACACTGCTGCTAGCTCTGCGTGCTACCTACTGGCTGCTCAGCCTATACTGCTCGCTGCTACTAAGCGCATCAGCTGCTGCACTTACTGCTGCTCACTGCTGCTGCTGCTGTTGCTACTGCTCGCTATGCTGCTACTGCTGCTGCTATGCTGCTGCCTGCTGGCTGCTAACTAACGCAGGTGCTGCTGGCGCTGCTGGCTCCACATAGCTGGTGCTATCGCCGGCTGCCTGCTTGCTGCTACTGCTACTTGAGCTACTCGCTGCTGGCTGCTGCTCTGCCTGCTGCTGCTACTATTGCTGGCTCGGGCTGCTACTGCTCGCTGTTATACTGGCTGCTGCTGGACTTGCTGCTGGGCTACTGCTGGCTGCTGCTGCGTGCTAGGCTACTAGCTCGGCTACTGCTGTACTGCTGGCTACTGCTGGCGCTACTGCTGCTCGTGGCTGCTGCCGCTGCTGCTGCTTGCTGCTGCTACTGCTGCTGGCTGATGGCTGCTAGCTGCTGCTGGCTAGCTACTTGGCTGGTAGCTTGCTGGCTAACATGCTGCTACTGCTAACTGCTACTGCTGGCGTGGTCTGTTTTGCTGCTCGCTGCTGCGTGCTACTGTTGCTGCTGCTGCTGCTGCTACTGCTGGCTCTGGGCTTGTCTGTGTGCTTGATAGCGTTGCAGCCTGCCCTGTCGCAGCAGTCGCTGCTGTCGATCAAAACTCGGCCATGCATTACCGGGCCGAAAGCCGCAGCTCGATAACCGGCCCGCCCCTCCCTGTGCGCGACGCTGCAAACGCATCCGCGACCCAGCATCCCAGCACGCTAATTAATTGTGCGGTCCGCCGAGTAATTAAACGATCGCTAATGATTATTTTCTCCGAGACTTCGGCGGATTTTTTTATCTTGCCGCCTTGGTTGTCACCACGCCTGAATATTGCGGGTGTCATTGCATAGGTCAGCATGGGACGTAAGAGTTCGGGATTAGGATAGCGTTAGGGATAAGGTTAGTAATAGGGTTAGGACGGCTTCTAATTCCCCATGAACTCAGAAGAAATATGAGAAAAATAGTAGTAGTGGAAACTCTGGTCAACCGTAACTCTACAATGAGCGTGCGTGTCAACCTCCGCACTTGCACTGCGCTCTCGCACTCTCGCCACTCTCCACTCACCACACCCCCAAACACGGCACCGCACGCACGGCACGGCATAACACACACACTCACACCAGCACAACGACACACACACACCCACAGCACACACGCACGCACGCACGCACGAGCATACACACCACGTGTATCACACGCACGCACACATACAACAGACCCTACTCCAATTGTAATGCGGGCAGAGTCGGGCAAATCGAGATTTATGCTAAGGAAGGTAAGATTATTACTGTGGGAAGGCAGTCGAATGTGAATAATCACACACAGCAAAGTTTCGAGCGTTGTTAGGCAGGCAGGCAATTCAGACTACCACCTGAGAGCAACGTACCCGGTAAAAACAATACATAGTACTAGATATATAGCGACATGCGGCACCAGGTGTGGCTCTACGTCCCACGCTAAAACACAGCGGAGGCACCGTGTGTTGTCACGCACAAACGCACAGCAACGACCGCACCACGCACACACACCACCACGCGCACGCGGAAGGTTACGAACACGCTCTAATTCATGTATAATTATGTTTACAACTTAGCTCAGCTTCTCTTAGCAGCAGCTATAGAAGCCGCTGGACAGTCAGCAGCTTCAGAGGCGACGATGAAATAGGTCAAAGTTGCGTTATTAAGATCGAAGGTTAAGAGGAAGAAGTCGAAGGTCACAGAAAAAGGATCGAAGTCGACAGAGGAAAAGGTCGAATGTCACAGAGGAAGAGATCGAAGGTCACAGAGGAAGAGGTCGAAGGTCACCAGAGGAAGAGGTCGAAGGTCAGCAGAGAGAGGTTGGAGTGCACAGAGGAAGCAGGTCGATAGTCTCGCAGAGGAAGAGGTCCGAAGGTCAGCAGAAGAACGAGGTCAAGGTCACAGAGGAAGAGGTCGAGTCGCAGAGGAAGAAGGTGCGAAGGTCACAGAGGAAGAGGTCGGAGCTCAACAGAGCAAGAGGTCGAAGGTCACGAAGAAAGGTCGAAGGTCACAGAGAAGAGGTCGGAGCTCAGCAGAGGAAGAGGTCGAGAGGTCACCAGAGGAAGACGTCAGAGCGTGACCATAAAAAGATCGTCAAGATGAACCAAGGAACGGTGTAAGGGCGACAGCGGAAAAGTCAGAGGCGGTCCGGGAAGGCAGGGGTCAGGGGCGGAGGTCAAGCTGACCACTGGCTGGCCGTGGGTCTTGAGTCACCGACTACAATATATGCGCTCGTTCGCGCGTCGACAAAGGGCGCTCACGAACGCAGCTCCGACCAACAACACTAGAATATCAATAGCCTTTGTGTATAGCCTAAGTAACTCGTTTGCTCAGGAACACGTCGGGGGGGGGGAAGTGTGAGCGGGGTGTGGGAGTTGAGGGGATGCAAGGGCTGCTGCTCACGTAATGGGAGCCATTGACATGAGCAGTCTTATTACACGTACGAGTTGAAATCATAGACGCGTAGACAGGAGGAGAACACAGCGACGCTCGACATAATACATCGCTCACGCTATTATACTTATAGTCGCAACTGGTGGCGTGTAGCGCCGTGTAACGTACTGCCTGCGCGACGCAAACGACTTCAGAGCGCGCACAGCGCACGTATACACTCGCACGAGCAGCCCACGCACGCCGCCCCCCCACAGTTACAACATACGCGCATGCCCCTGCGCCTCATCTGCACTTTTCCCTCCACCGCGTTGCTCCACATATATAAATGATGGTGATGGGAGTCCGACTTGCACGCGCGCCGAGCACAGGGGTGTTTTAGGCTGGCCCCGCTCTCTTCCGGTAGGCCGATGCGCACGCAAGAGGGTTAGAGGCGTGTGGTGGTCGCTGGCTGGCTGGCTGCTTCGCGGGGTGCGCCTGATAAGCAAGAAAGACTACGTACGCGCAGGCTCTGGCAAGACGCAGAATTGAAGCACCAGGCGGGTGATGCTACCCGGACATCACTGTGAAGCGGAGATAACAGCAGCAGCAACAACAAGCAAGCAGGGCAGCAGCAGTACGAGTAGGCCAGGCAACAGACAGTAGGGCTAGTAGAGCAACAGCAGCAGCAACACCAGTAGCAACATCAGTAAGCAGCAACAGCAGCAATAGCATAGCAGGGCCTAGCAGCAACAACAGTTTAGTCAGCAGCAGTAACAGTAGTAAAGCCAGTAGCCGTAGGCAACAGTAGCAGCCGGCACAGGATAGCAGTATCAATAGCAGTAGTAGCAGCAACAGCACAGCAGGCAGCATTAGCAGCAACAGCACAGCAGTAGCAGGCAGCAACAGGCAGGCAGCTAGCAGCAGTAGCAAGCAACAACAGTATTAGTAGCCAGCAGTGCAGTAGCATCAGCAGTAGCAACAGCATGCAGTAGGCAGCCGCAACAGTACAGTAGGCAGCAACAGGGAACAGGGTCAGCAAGCAGTAGGCAGCAACCAGCAGGCAGCAGTCAGCAACAGCAGTTAGGCAGAACAGCAGTAGCAGTCGTAAGAGGGCAGTTAGGCAGCAAGCAACAGTATTCATAGTAGCAGTGGGCAGTAGGCATCAGCAGGTAGGGCAGCAACAACAGTAGTATATACGCAACAGTACAGTAGCAGTAGTAGCACGATACAGTAGCAATAGTAGCAGCAACAGTTAGGCATATAAGTACGTAGTAGCGCATAAATAGTGATCAGAAGCAGCAGCAACAGCGCAGTCCGCTGGTAAGCAGTTAACTTTAGAGAGATTGACCCGCGTTATCTATTGGCTTCGTTATGGAATTTTCTTTGAATTCGGCAGGAGAGAATGTCGACTGTTTTTCTATTCCTAAAGTAAGTGGCACCGCAAACACGAAGGCATGACTAACATTACACGCCCCTGCGCCAAAAACACATTCCGCTCGCCACTTTTGTTTGTCCGTCGACGCAGGTTTGTCCGTCGCGTCTCTCCATCTCATTCCCACCATCATGGGTGTGCAATCTCTACAGCTCTCCTCGCCACTCCCACTTCTCTCGGCTCTCTCCCTTCTGTTATCAGTCTGTCTACACGGCCCTCTCGCGTACACATGTCAAATGCAGGGTCGAATGTACCAGTCCAGATCACAAGACAGACACAACGCACAACGCACCAGCCAGTACGCTGTTTTGCGATGCTGCTTGCCACTTCGGGCGGAGGTCATCTCGGTCTCATTACTCAGATGAATATGTATATAATCAGGAGTAGATTAAGGGAAGGAGTGTGATCCAATAACAAGGGAAATTCGTCATTACAGCCTTATAATACCTACGATTACTACGCGTAATCATCCAACTTGAACTCAAATCGGACCAGTAATTCGCTCATCATCGTAA
>NW_014577805.1:16976-19970 GCF_000485595.1 Priapulus caudatus
CACTTTTTGTACTCTTCCCTGTTCTGTAGGGGTGATTTCACTACTCCTCTGCTATCAACTCCAAAAATCATTCAGGATTTTGAATCCAGTTGCTTCCAGGGCTTGTTGCTGCGGCTATCTATATATTGCTTTCGTGTGTTTTGCAGAACATTTGTCTAAAACTATACTGGATGCATACCAGAGAACGGCGCTGTACACGTTGGACCAGGTGGAAGAACTGCGGAATCACAGTCCAGATCCCAACCAGCTCATAACGTACAAGACGATGGTGCGTCATCCGCTCTCTCACCATGTCTCTTATCACACGCGCGCAGTGTCCCGCTCGAAATATTACAAACTTAAAGTGATTACGTCACCGTAAATAGTAAAAAATAATTATGCCCACTTTTCCACAAAATGATTCTGTTCACTTTTTATGATTAAATTGCTGCATTATACTTGTTTTTTTGCTATTCCGTTCGATGTGAGCAAATACTCGTGATTCATACATAGCCCGTAGCAAGCATTTAGTGTCATGATCAATATATCAAATCGCCCAGGTTTTTTGGATTTTTAACTAGTTGAGAAACAATCTTATCAGGTACGAGTTTGAGGATACATTTAGTGCTGTTAGTACTTACTTTTCATGTAAAAAAAATTGCCAAATTTATTTACAAATATACACCATAGAAAATTCGTGACGTAATCAATTTAACCCTCGATGCACAAACACCGTCGTGGGTCGTGCAGTCGCCGATCGGTCATCTGACGCTGCCTCTTGTTGCCATGGTTACAGAGTCACGAGCAGTGGTGGATGGACGCGGCGGCAAGGCTAACGGCCGTCATCCAGAACATAATCGAGTTTGCCAAAATGCTGCCAGGCTTCATGAAACTGTCTCAGGTGAGTCGACGGAGCGAGACGCTTGCCTCGCGCGTGCGTCGCCAGAGGAAGAGACGCGACGATCCCAGATGGCGCCGGCGTAGTTCTCGGTCATCGCCTAATCGTCCCGCGGCTCTTCCGGGTTTTGGTTTTCATTTTGGTCATTTTTGAGATCGATGCAAAAAACTAATAAAAAGTTGAGGGGGGGTAAGGTGTACTTTTCTTGTCCAAATCGACGCCATTTTTAATTTTAACTTCATAAAAGTCAGGAAAAGTACGTCAAAAATACACAGAAGTGACGGAAATCCCGATAAATATCACGGGGTATCTATGTAATGTAAAGGGTTTTACCCTATTCTCATGCGTACCGAAACTCGGTGACAGTGGTTCATAGAAAATCACAATTCAATTAAATATT
The DNA here is from genome assembly GCF_000485595.1 of Priapulus caudatus. NCBI lineage: Eukaryota > Metazoa > Priapulida > Priapulimorpha > Priapulimorphida > Priapulidae > Priapulus > Priapulus caudatus. The sequence goes on from NW_014577805.1 coordinate 18,254, forward strand.
TCCTCCAAAAACATCTCAACCTGTTCTCATGCCTGTTTTTGTCGGCACTAGTCTCACATAGAGGGCGCTGTCTGTCACTCCTTGCACATTGTTTTCGAATTACTACTACTAATGCTGCTGCAGCTGCTACTACTACTGCTGCTACTACTACTGCTGCTACTACTACTACTGCTGCTACTACTACTGCTGCTACTACTACTAATGCTACTACTACTAATGCTGCTACTACTAATGCTGCTACTACTACTAATGCTGCTACTACTAATGCTGCTACTACAACTCGCGCTGCTCGTGATGCTGCAGATGTTGGTCGCCGCTGCGCGCACAGCATCGATCTATCGCGGGCTGGTCACAGCTATCGATCCCGCGGTTTGTTGTGAGTGTCCGTCGTTCGTGGCACAGCTATACTGTATTATAGCTCTCGCCTATGTAGTGTTCGTGTATATATAGCGTAGCGTAGCCAGCCGTGCTTCACGCGCACACTATAACAGCTTATCGGAGCAGTATACACGCACGCGCATACACGTACGCGCATACACGCACGCACGCACGCACGGACGCACGCACTCGCGTACACTCCGAGTCGCAGATGCATGCGTGTACGCACACAGTCACGGGTGCATGCGTGCACGCACGCAGTCACGGATGCATGCGTGTACGCACACAGTCACGGGTGCATGCGTGCACGCACGCAGTCACGGATGCATGCGTGCACGCACACAGTCTGTTATGAAAACTGCATAGATTTGCATGCGTCTATGGATAGGATCAAAAGCTAATAATGTTACATTAAATTGCTGTTAAATGTAAAATTAATTATGCTAAATGTAAAATTTATGTTAATAATGTACTACATTGTTAATACATTATTATACATATTACATTAGTATATTACAGGGTGCGAAATTAACGGGAGTCCGGAGTCAAATACTCCCTGATTTACTGTCGGACTCCCTGATTTGACATATGCAGGAGTCCGTGTGACACCCTGAAAATTCTGCGATACTGACTAGTTCGTTTCGAAGCACGGCCTCGCTGAATTACTGTATTTTTTCAGCTAATGTCCCAAGAAAATTTGGCAGACGTGCAACTGCATGAATCTTAAAAATAAGCACATGCGTTATTGTTAATATCTTTAATTTTGAACCTGAACCAGACTGCGGACTCCCTCTTTTTGAGGGTAGGGTTGGACTCCCGTGTTCAAAAGTTAATTTCTACCCCTGATATTACATGTATTATATTAGCTCTTGAAAGTGATGCACGTCGCGCGATTGGTGGTGTTGTATTGGCGGTGGTTTTCGAGCTCAGGCACTTTACTCTACTAGGTTAGTTTGGGTCTTCCGATAACCTTGAGTCACATGTGCAGTTTCGTGCGCTGTGTGTTAGAGCATGTCGTGATATGACACAGTGTGTCGTAGCGTGTCATTACCGTGTGCGTGTCGTGGCAAAAGAATCGCGCCATGACATTATGTATTATTGCGTGTGGTAGGATGACGTAGCATATCGTGCTGCTGTTGCTGCTGTTGCAGCTGCTGCTGCTGTTGCTGCTGCTGCTGCTGCTGCTGCTGCTGCTACTGCTATTGCTGCTGCTGATGCTGCTAGTGTTATTACTGATGCTGCTACTGCTACTGCTATTGCTGCTACTGCTGATGCTGCTAGTGTTATTACTGATGCTGCTACTGCTACTGTTGTTGCTGCTGCTGCTGATGCTGCTAGT
>NW_014577805.1:24845-29413 GCF_000485595.1 Priapulus caudatus
CCATGTAACACATCATATAATCAGGTGTAAATAAAAACATGTTTTTTATTCACTACTGTTATATGCATATAATTGTTGCGATGTAACAAATATAATGTTTTTGCAGTATAGCCTGACGACATATGCTGTTACCATGTCACAAATCTTATAACGTTGCTGCAATATCACCTAGCGACATATAAGCTGTTACCGTGCAATACGTCATACAAAGTTATTGCATTGAAATCTGCTACTATGTAATACACATACCGTTGTTACTATTCAAAACATACACCGTTCGTACTATTTAACACATTATATACCGTTGCTACAATTCAAAACATTATATAACGTTGAAACAATTTAGACATTATATACCGTTGTTACTATTCAACACATTATAATATAACGTTGTTGCAACTTAACCTAGCGTCTTATAAGCTGTTGCCGTGTAACAGGGCATATGTCACGTTGTGTCTGTAATACCAATGTTACTACATAACACGACATATACGCGGTTGCCATGTAACACTGTTGTTGCTATGTACGGCCTCATGCATGGTCGCCACTTAATGGGAGTGTACCTGCTTATTAAGTAATGACTGATTGCATTCTAGGTGCTTGCCTCCTTCGATCATTGCTTGTAGACTTTCGCAAATCATTCATGGTTGTTTTCTTTCTGTCTCTCTTACAGCTCAGATAGAGATAATTCCATGCAAGATATGCAGTGACAAATCATCAGGTGTCCACTACGGAGTGATAACTTGTGAAGGCTGCAAGGTATGGCTATCTCACCTAGCAAACCATGAATGTATTCCTCTGTAGTAATCAGCTGCGTAGTCATATCCCATCTACTAGCCGAACGTTAATTTATCCCCTAGCTGTATATATATAGTAGCTGGCTGTATCTATATTCCATATCTCTCTATATTATTATTAGCAATTAATGTGTTATTAGCTCTCGATGAAATCTATCCACAGTAGCTATAGATATAGGCCTATTTTTTTTTATTAATTTAAAGACGGTACATTGGTAACAGATATGTCAACATGAGCTTACAAGCTCCTCACCATCACTAAAAGCCTATATGTGAAGAGATAATAATTCATTATTATTAGCAATTATGTATCATTAGCTCTTGATGTAATATATCCACATGCAGTAGTTATTTATATATAGTAAATTGTATCGCTAGAGAATGCATTCTACCGCTGTGCAGTGCATGCACTTGGTTGAGTTGTTGCTCAGTTTCTATTGTTCTGGCAAGCGGATGCTGCATGTCATTCTTACGGCGCATGGCATTTATTATAGGAAACCGCACAGCGTATAGTGACGTATAGCGTGGTGGAGGTGCGACGGTGTTACGTCACCGTGACGTGACGTATCCCCCCCCCATGTCGCCTAAACGCGCACCAGCATTGTCAATAACATCCCCGTATCGTCGCGCGGGCCCCCGAACAAATAAATTAATACTTTGATTAGTGGTTATACATGTTTATTATTATTCCACTTGAATACACATTCCTCGCATAATCGGGCAGCGATCAAGTTTCTTTCCTCCCTTTTGCGGATCGAGTTGCGTCATTGCCGAATAATGACAAACGCAGAGTCCGTTAATTTGCACCAAAGTGCTTCCGATTCCGGTATTTAGGATTGTTTCACAATAAATTACGAACAGGCGTGATGTGTGGTAATTTCAGTTGGTTTATGTTAGTCTTGGGCCACCCTTATACCCTCTCGCCTCGTGGCATTGCACTCTTATATCGCTGTATCGCGTGGATGCTGTTGTCCCACATGAGACGTAATCGCTCGTTTTTTATTGGCGTTTATTACGCTGAAGACTTGCAAACTTGTCTTCAAGATGGCTGCAAGGCAGCAGTAGGATAATTTACATTTATTTCCGCCCTCGATGACGGCATCTGGTTACGATAACGACTGCGAAGGAAACGTGATCATTGCTTCCGGTGTTAATCTCATCAACAGGTTACGTTTCGCATGGCGCACGTGAATTAAACGCACGCGCGAGAGTGTTTACCAACGATTTTTTTTTACGAGAATCGTTTTTCGATCGAAACAGGAAGTAATTTGCCAGGTCAACATCGGCCGTTAGTGAACTAGTTTGTTATACCGTGCCGCCACCTAGCGGAGCTTAAACTTGTGACTGGACCGTTTTATTTAAAACAAAAATTGGAAGTGCAGCTGTTGTTCGTGCTGCTGCAAAAAAGCCTAAAATATATATGCATAACATATAAAATATAATATATTATATGTGGTGTATTTATAGTATGTATATTACAATTATTGTAATGAAATCATCCGTACATGCATTAGAATCAACAGCTCCTGTGTGACAAATGTTCCGTGCACATCACTGCTATTCATGTTGGCTTTCTGTCTGACATTAGTTGTACAAAATGTCGAAGACGTTCAGCAACTGCATCAGTGCGGTCGCATACTAAATTTTTATTTTATTTATTTATTAATTTAAAGATGGTAGATTGGTAACAGATATGTCAATGCGAGCTCCTCACCACTGTCAGTAATAAATTGTCACGTTCGTTCTGCTTCAGGGTTTTTTCAGACGCAGTCAGAGCAGTGTTGTGAACTATCAATGTCCCCGACAGAAGAACTGTATTGTAGATAGAGTGAATCGGAACAGATGTCAGTATTGTAGACTACAGAAATGTTTGGCGCTCGGAATGTCGCGAGACGGTAAGTGCTGAGATGGTCTCCAGTGCATGTATCTACATGTAAACGGACCTAGAATGTTAATGCTGAATGTTCTCAGGGCTACCATAGTTGTTGCCATTGTTGTTTTGGCTTCTGTCCATGTTGTCATAATGCTACTGTCACTGATGTCAATGCTATTGTCATTGCTGACGTTATTATTTTCTTGTTGTCTTGGTAATCGCCACTGCTGTCACTATGGCTGTGATCGGCTGCATTGCCCCTCATCACCGCGGTTACCATCCACAACATTTCTTGCATCACCGCGGTTACCGTCGTCGACGTCTTTTATCACCGCGGTTACCATCGTTGACGTCTTGCATCGCCGCGGTTACCGTCGTCGACGTCTCGCGTCGCCGCGGTTACCGTCGTCAACGTCTCGCTTCGCCGCGGTTACCGTCGTCGACGTCTCGCGTCTCCGCGGTTACCATCATCGACATCTCGCGTCGCCGTTGTTAGCGTCGCTCACATCGCCGTGTCGTTTCAGCTGTGAAGTTTGGCCGCATGTCGAAGAAGCAGCGGGAGCGGGTGGAGGACGAGGTGCGGTGGCACAAGGAGCACCGCGCGCTCATGAACCAGTACGAGCAAATGTCGCAGTCACACGTAGCGCAGCCTTCCAGCTCACAGGACCTTGATCCGAACAGTAATAAATTTCTATTGTAAGTGTCGTGCGCGCGCAGGGCGTGCGCGAGGGTGGGGAGGTGTGGGGGAGGGAGGAGGTGTCAGGGGGATAGGACGGGAGTGTTGGGGGAGGGAGGGAGGTGTCAGGGGAAGGAGGGAGGTGTCAGGGGAAGGAGGGAGGTTGGGGGAGGGAGGAGGTGTCATGGGAAGAAGGAGTGCAGGGGGAGAAGAGGGAGGGTCAGGGGAGGGAGGGAGGTGTATGGGGGCGGAGGTGTTAGGCGGAGGAGGAGGTGTATTTGGGGAAAAAAGGGACGGTCTGTTGGGGAGGGAGGGAGGTGTTGGGGGAGGGTGGGGAGGTGTGGGGGAGGCGAGGGAAGTTGGGGGAGGGAGGGAGGGAAGTGTTGGGGGAGGTGTGGCGGGAGGAGGGAGGGAAGTGTTGGGCGGAGGGGAGGCGAGGTGTTGGTGGAGGGGCCGGAAGGAGATGTGGAGAGGGAAGGGATGTGTCGGGGGAGGGTGAGAAGTGTGTGGGGGAGGGAGTGAAGTGTTGGTGGGAAGGTGGGGAGTGTGAGGAAGTGGCGAGGGAGGAGGGGGCAGCAGTGTGAGATGACAAAGTCAGTTAACAGGTTAAGTTCAAGGTCAAGGTCATGGTCATTTGTAAGAGCTCAATGTCGTTTGTTAGAGCAATGTCAGTAGATGGGTCAACTATCTACCATTGGAAAAGTCTATTGTAAGTTGTCACGGTCTCGGCGGTAGACAACAAATGTAGTTGACACATAAAGCAAATAGTGGTGTCAGTCGGAATAGCGATATAAAATATCAGATGTTTCCGCCTAGCATTCAGCGCATCCCGTTGCTTGAAAAATCACGGAGTAATTTATTTATTAAAGTTTAAGGTAGTTAGATATTAAGTAAGGTAAGTAAGTAAGTTTGCGCCAAAGGGAAATTGGCGGCGAACGTCCCCCGTCGAGAATGCTTCTGGCTCGACATCGCTGTGACCGTTCGCTTGTTTTACAGAGGGGCTACCATCCGCAGACGTCGCCACCTGAACGGGTACCAGTATCCCAGCACACAGGACCTTAATTACAGCATCAAGCCGGAGCCGTCGTACATGCCGACGACGACGACAGACGCGTCGGCTATGATATGCGTAAAAAATGAAGGTGCATAGCGCGCAGCCGGACAACGGTAATAACAGATACTGAGAAATATTGTGAGGTGAAGAGCGTAGATCGAACATACT
>NW_014577805.1:29426-42828 GCF_000485595.1 Priapulus caudatus
TCTCTCTCTCTCTCTCTCTCTCTCTCTCTCTCTCTCTCTCTCTCTCTCTTTCTCGCTCTCTCTCCATCTTTCTCTTCCACTCTCCCTACATCTCTCTTTCTACTATAAGTTTTATTTTTATCTGTTGCTCCATGCACTTTTCGTACTCTTTCCTGTTCTGTAGGGGAGATTTCACTACTCCTCTGCTATCGACACCAAAAAACATTCAGGGGTCAGTTGTACAATGTTGTTCTACAGCGACGGTACCTGAGCACGCTAGTGATGGGAATCGATTGGAATTTCATCATCGATCATCGGTTGCACCCAACCGATCGATGATCGAAGATATTTGGTTGAATGTTATTGATCGCGGCCACCAGATATTGAAATATATCATATATCTTATAATACATTACACTTGCTTGTGTTTGGTTAATATTTAAGCTGTAAAGTAACAACAAAACAAAAAATGAAATAACAAAAAAATAAAGAAAAAAATAAATAAAGAAATAATGAATAAAGAGTCATTTCATCAATGTTTGTACTTTTTTTTTTTTTTATTAAAAATTTTTGTATAATTGATTATTGATTTTCATAATCGAGCGCTTAGACGGTTGCTGCAAATGACTCACTTTCGATTATAATTGATCATCGGGACGTCACTAGCGCACGCCGTCCCCCGTTCCCGTTCCCGTCGCCGCCGGGCCGCGCGTCATGCAGTGTCACGGCTGCGTGTCGTGATGGCGCAGTGTGCAGCGTGACGCGCGTCACAAAGCCCTGTCATGATGGCGCGGCGTGCGTCACAACGCCCTGTCATGATGGCGTGGCGTGCGTCACAACGCCCTGTCATGATGGCGCGGCGTGCGTCACATAGCGTCATGACAACATGGTGTGCAGTGTCGTGTGCCACACAGTGGATGACCTCCCGTCATGACGGTGTTGTGCTGTCATCCATCGCACGGTTAGAAGTTAGATAGTGTGTGTTTTTTTGCTAGTCAGTCAGCTTAGTTACCTGATAAGCCCACTGACCATCCGCCAAATGATCTAGGCAACATTTTTTTTAGCAAGGCGAGTGCACGTGCACGCCCTTTTTAGGTCCAGTCGTGGTTTTTTGAATTTGAAAATTAGTAAGTTTAGTTTAAAATCTGCTAGCCTCTGACTAGACACCAAGTGGGAACTTCATGCCCAGTATTGTGTAGTAACGGATGCACTTGGCGATCCTATCTCACGGCCTCTGTACATCACCAACATTATATGAAATGGGGTAGAACAAAGTATAACGTATGTATGCGTGCGTGCCTGCATGCGTGCGTGTATGTGTGCGTGCGTGCGTGCCTGCGTGCCTGCGTGTGTATGTATGTGTGTTTGTATATATATATTGTAGTCGCTGGATAATTTCTGCTGCCAGACAACTGTGCGCTATAGCTGTGTACGTGCTATGTGCGCCGTGAAATGGGTGCACAATTGTAGTGTAATTGTGTGTAATAGCAGGAGTAAAATTAGAATAGAGGGATGTAGTTCACAACTGCCGCTTCACCGTATATTATTTACTCACTAAAAGCATGTACAAATTACACAGGGTAAAAATTAAGGTTGCGCGCTACACAGTAAATTTAGAAACAGACGAGGGTGAGAGCGAGAGCCTCGTGTCTCTCATGCGGGCTGTTTTATACCCCCTCTTGCAAGATGAGCCGCGATGCCACTACCAAATATGCTTCTACCAATCACTGCTGGCTACAGGGAAGGCATAGGGTCCTTATTAGCGCCTATGGACAGTTCTAAGGTGATGACGGAATGAATGGCCATTGGCGAGTCGGGGTGGAGATGTTTTACGCCCCATCGGCCACGTAGATGGCCGACGGGGTATGACGTAGGGCTGATGGCACATTGCGGCAATTTAATGATAGAGGTGATATAGAGATAGCTTTAGATGTGTAATGTGTGGGTTTAAGATGCAACGGCACGAAAAGACGACCCGCGCTAATGGGCAGTAATGTGGTTATAGTGTCCGGTTTGCAATAAAGCTATAGCGCAAACTACATGTGGCTAGTGTGCAGCGTGAAACTAAACCCTGTGAAAGCTAACGGTGTGTGTGCGGTTGCACCCCGGTTGTCTATTAGCAGCTGTTTTGTCACTTTTGTGTCCAGCAGTCCGGAGATATAGATTGTTGCTTCTAGCCATGCAGCTGGTATGGTGTAAAATTAGCATGTGTGTGAGCTGGTATTGGATGCTTTCGCGGAATGACATTAGCGTTGCTACAATATATATCAAGAGTAAATAATAGGGGGATCTGCTTATGATTTACGCCTGATATATATATCGATTATCCGATTATATATCTGATTATATATCGATTATCCGATCGAGGCGGGCGGGGAGTATTTTGTTCGGATAACTGATGGTCTAGTAGCTAGTATAGTGGCTTATTAAATATTCACAGGACCTTGAGATCTTGTTCGGATAATCCGAAATTCGGATAATTGATGTTCGGATAACCGAGGTTTGACTGTGTACCATGCATGGTCCAGGCCTCGGCTACATACACGCTCGCGCGCCGGCGTTTGTCTGAACTGTCTGTGTTGTTGTTCGTGCAGATCCGGCGGAGATGGACCTGATCAACAGCGTGTTCATCTTCGTCAAGGAGCTCTACGTTGTGCAGCTCACCGACATGGAGACCGCTCTCTTCGCAGCCACCATCCTCCTCTCGCCGAGTGAGTACCGCGGAGCCACCTACCGGCCACGGCGCGGCGGTTTCTGTAGCACTTGCGCAGCTTTTTCGTTTCGTTCTCTGTTGAGGAAAAATTTGGTTATTGCATGAATTTTTTCAAGGTCACGTATGACTTGAACGTGTGACGTAGAGGATGGCTGAGGATCTAGTTTTGGGAATTGCAAGCTAATAAATTCTTGGAACCTATCTGCAAAACCTGCCGAAAAATCAAAACCGGTCATCTACGCGAGTACGAAACCATAAACTTAGTAGAACGATCAGTTTATGATCACTCAAAGTGTTTCAAAGTTTCGTTCAGTCGTACTGAACAGTATAAGAACTCATTTTTCACGAGGACAGTTTATGAGTGGAATCACCTTGACTCCTTGAGGAAGCACTCATCTCTGCTGAAGATCCTGACACCTTTCAATCTGGCGTCAAAACTCGCCAGTAACGTCTTCCAGCCTATTAAAATTAAAATTAAAATTCGCCTATTGAGGCTTCTCAACGTGCTCATCAAGATCAAGATCAAGACTTAGTCTTTTGAGATTGTTATCCATGTAGAAGTCTGCTTCAGATCTAATATTCCCGCATGAAAATTGGACCGAGACTGTTTTGGTTTTGTCTTCCTACTATTACAAAGTTTTATGTGTGATGCATACTGAATGTAACAACTTAGTTAAAACTAAATAATATTATAGAACTGGTATATTACATATCTTATGGTGTAATAATTTAAGACACTTGGTTTTGAGTCGAGTTATAATTCGATTCAGATGTAATACTATCAGGGTATAAGTAAATCAAATTATGATTGAATGTTAGGTTTTTTGGAATGTTAGGAATTTTGGGTTTTTAATTAATTGATGAGTCGACATTGCTCATGTGTTTGCTCATCGCAGCATGCAACATTAAGATATTAATTAATTATTATTAATTGGGTATTAATAGTTTTAATCATAATTTATTATCATGTTAATTGGTTGTTAGTCTATAATTTATTGACGTTATTGCATCTATGTTACAGCGCTAAGCATTATGATATTAATTCATTATTATTACATAATAATTATAAGTTGTTACATTTATTCTGTTGTTGATTGCATGTTACAGCATGGGACATTATGCAGATTTGTGTATAGTGATTATTAATTATTAATCATATGCTAATTACTGTGTGCCTTGCAGCGTAGAAAATCTTTATATTTTTATATAATTATTAATGATTAATTATGCGCTAATTGCTGCACTGTGATACACATTATATTAATCCTTATATAATAATTATTAACGATTTAATTACATGCTAACCGTTGCATTGGGACACTACATTATATGTTTACTTACTAATTTCTAGCGATTAATTGCGTGCTAATGATTATCTGCTGCAGCGCGGGACGGCCTGCAGGACCTGGGCATGATAGAGGGCCTGTACGAGCGTGTCGTCGGAGCGCTGAAGGATGAGCTGTACAAGCGACACTCGAACGATGACACGCTCACGAAGCTGATGCACCTGACAGCCGAGCTGCGCGCGATCAGCAGCAAGCACGTGCAGGTGCTCTCCAAGTTCCGCATGATGCACCAGCACCTCGAGTTCCCCGCGCTGCACAAGGAGCTCTTCTCGCTGCCTGAATGATGACGGAGTCGCGGCGGCGGCGGGCAGGGGGCGCCGCCGCTGCCGTCGTCGTTCCGTAGTCCATTCTCAGCCGTTGTATTGTATTTATTGCGGCGGCCGCCGCCGCCACGAGCAGAGCGGGGGGTGCGGCGGGTTGCGCGGAGCGGCGTCATCGAAGCATTTGCATCTGTATATTATATCATCGCCGCGACCGCGGGCCGCGGCGCGGGCCACGCGGGAGCCCGTGAAATGTAGATAGTAGCTCGCCGAGTTCCATCATTCCATCCCTTCATCCCACCGGCCGCCGCGGCCCGGCCGGCACGCAGTCGCGTGCGCGCCCAACCGCTAGGTGGCGTCACGCGTGAGTGTCCGTCGTCGCCGCGGCAACCGCGCTCATTGCATTTCATTATACAGCGTTGTAGTGTTCGGCGAGGAGGATGAGCTATAGCTAGATCGTCGTACGCCCGTAGCTTTTAGTCGAGAAACCTGTCGCGGAGATTAAACGCGGCACGTCGCCGCCATCGCCGAATAGCGCCGCGCGTCCGTGTGCGGCCGGGGAACCAGTAGAGGGCGTCACCGCGGGGCGGAGTCGTCGTCGTCGCGAGGCTTGCCCTCATAGTTCTCTCGCTGCTGCGTCCTCCGCCGTCACCGGTGTCGCGGCACGTTCTGCGCATTTGAACCCAGTTTAGCCTAGCCACACTCGAATGTACCGCTCCCTAGAGGGCGCCGCCGCTCGTCGCCGGGATGCGAGGGCGTGCGTGTGCGTGGTTGCCAGGCTAGAGCAGGCTGCATGTACACAGCTACACTGTATCCCACACGGTTCACGACTAACCCTTAGTTGCCTTCCGATTGCGAGCGCCGACACACGCCGGGCGAAGCGTCGGCGCCGTCGCCGTGGAAACGGGAGGACGTTACCGTGGAAACGCGAGGATGGCATCGTCGACGCGCGGCGGCGGCATGCATCGGCGCTCGCGAGACTCAGGAAAAAAAATGAGGAAAAGAAACGAAGTCTATTTTCTAACGCTAACGTTTTTTCTACTGCTCGCGTCTTCCTGCCTTTATCTGACTGACTACCTACTATACCTGTACCTGCCAACAACGCCGCGTGCGTATCACGGGGGGAGCAGCACCACGCCGCTCCCTTCCCCATGACAACTACCTACTACTACTCACTACTGTTTACACACCTTTCTGACGAACGATTACTTGATTACTAATTACTCGTCGTGCTCATGGTGCGCAGGGGGTGGAGGAGGGGCTTTATTCTTCGCGAACCAGAGACGATGATCAGGGGGGGAGGGGAGGGGAGGGGGGGGGGGGGAGGGGAGGGGAGGCGTCTGGTTATTTTTGATACATTCACATTTCGAGTTTTGTGTTGTTGACTCTTTGCGTGTTAGGAAGTGGTAACGAGCTACCTCGAATACCAGGCACGACCAAGCGACGCGTGGGTTTTTTTCGTACAGTGGTTGGCGATGCATGATGATGTTAGCATGGACGATGACGATGACGATGACGATGCTGGTGATGATGTTGAAGATGATAATGATGATGATGATGATGATGATGGTAATGATGATGATACTGCTTATAATGATGACATTGACGAAAATGATGGTGATGGCAGTGGTGATGATGACGATGACGACGACGATGATGTTGATGGTGTTCCGCTTGATCGTGCCTGGTGCTTAACTACCTCACTTGTTCGTTACACTATGCAAGTTTCCAGTGTATTTGGGTAGGTGGGGGTGCATTTTAATAACGAGCCGATTTTATGCTGGTTAATGATCTATTGTTGTTCCTACTAAACCTGCCCACTGCGCCTGCAGTCTCGCGCCTGGGGACTAAATTGTGTCATTGTAGAACTGCTTTGTGTCAGTTTACACCCTTATATAGGTTATGTATATATATTCATATACATACACATATACATATGTATTGCTTCTTCTTGTTGCTGATTCAATGGGGATCAAGGAGCAGCAGCAACGGCGAGTGAGCGTTAGCGGCATAGGTGGCGCCACCAGCGCTGCTGCAAACAGGTCAGCTTGGGCGTGTGCGCGTGGCGTGATTTTTAGAGAGCAGGAATCGTCGATTTTATAGAAGTAGTTTTCAGCGAGGAGTGAGCACACGCACACGTACCATGCACGGACGCACATTCGCCTGTACCACGAATGGAACAACTGTCGATAAATCGTCAAGCGTGCGATTTCGATTGGAAATCTAATTTGAATTTGCAATCAACTAGATTTAGTTAGTTTTTTTTAAAGTCGTTTGCATTACGTCGTGCTTTGTCGTATAAGTTTTTTTTGAGTTTGTGTAATACCCTTATGAAAAACGCAAGTAGAATGGCCCATGTTTTCATATATATGTGTGTGTATATACATATATGTATATGTATGTACACAATTGTGGTTTCTAGGAGTTGTTTCTCGTTGGCTTATTCCCTCTGTAAGTTCTCTGATGTGTGCGCGAGTCGTGTTGTTGTGAAATTGTTTCGGGGTCCCCTCTCTATTTTCTCACGTCATCCAAAATATCATGCTATGCGATCGGCAATTCTGAAGCCAGCATGCCCTGCCCCCTCTCTCACTCTCTCTCTTGTTCTCTCACTCTCTCTCTTGTTCTCTCACTCTCTCTCTCCCTCTCTCATTCTCTTTATCCTTTCATGTACCTCTGCCCTCTTTCGCTCCTTTCTCTGCCCTTCTCTCTCTCACCCAGCTTGGTGAAGTATATCTTTGGACACAGCATAAGAATTTTTATTCGCCACAAATTCGTCTTTCTTTCTTCCCACTCGAGGGTTGCTACGAATCGTATGTCGTTCACTCTTCGGTGTTCGTACGAGTCCAGAAAACCTGGCAATACCTGGTATCTTAAAATCACGTCTTCCGGGTCTAGCAAATCCTGGGAAACCGTCTACAGTCCTGTAAAGGCTCTTATTATGTTTGTACTTGGAATATCCCGGAAATTCGTCACATGTGTATTGTCAGTATTGTGTCCGTATTTTACAAATGATAATAAGTTGTAATAATGAGTTTAATATACTGAAGATATATCCCTGTGTACTGATTGAGATGCCATAAAATTTAGGTCAGCGTTTGCTCACTAATTATTAAATGGAAGGTACCATGTAAAAAGATTGCATTTAGCTCAAATCTTGAGTCCTGGTAATATCCTGAAAAATCCCTGAAAAAAAGCATGTGCTGTAGCTGTACGATCCCTGCCTTAAGTCGAAGTTCTCTCTCTCTCTCTCTCTCTCTCTCACTCTCTTCCGCCCTCCCCCTCTCTCTCTCCCTCTTATTCTCTGAATCTGCTTTGCTGTCGCGAGCTTTGTTCCTACCCACTCGGTGACATTGACTCGCACCTATCGTTGAGTCTCTCCATTCTCCGACCGAGTTGGTGACAAGGCTTTCGACGCGGGTAACCCCTGGTGGTTGATCGACGGTCCGATTCTTGCTCCGCACGCACGTGCTGTCTTTTTCTTCTGAGAGGGGAGGGGGCGTAGCGACCGTCTTTGTATATATTCTCAGGTGTCTTGGTAGTGTCAGCACAGCAGTCATCTCAGGTATCTTGTTACACACACGCACGCACACACGCACACGCTTGCGCGTCTGTCTGTGTGTATGTGTCTGTCTGTGTGTGTGTGTGCGTGCAGCCTCGTCTGCCTGTCCTGTCAGACAAGCGGCAAACGGCATCTCGTGCCGACCACGTTATCACCAGCAGGGGGCGCCATGCCGTCAAATCAGCCTCGTACGATTATCCATATAGCGGAGCGATCTTTCGCCGTGAATTCGTTGTAGAAATTCGTTTTTTCGACGAACGAACGCGTTAGAACACAGAAAGGGTAACGAACAATCCGAGTGACGTTTTCCTCGCTCATTCGGGCGCCCTCTGGTGGTGACGTCTTGGGCAAGCAGGCGACGCTATGGACTATTTTTTAGCTATTGTAGCAAATAGTGAATGTACTTTTTTCGTAAGGTTTTCCAGCCGTTTCTTAGCGTCGTTTTAAGGGATGCAGAGTGTTTATAGTATTGCGTCCATATATTAATGGGAACCGGGGGGGGGAGGGGAGGGGAGGGGAGGGAAGGGGGTAGGTAAAAGCCTGATGGAGTGCGCTCATGTGTATATGTGCATGTGAACATAGGACTAGGTGTTATTTTTGCATGTACCTCGCGTGCACAGAAATCTACATCTCTCTACACAGTGTAAAATGTATGTATGTAGCATAATATGGCTAATATTTTTTTCTCGGATAGTTTCTCGCCCACAGTGTTCCCTCCATACTATGTCCCCACATACTATGTCCCCCATGCTATGTCCTCCCATGCTATGATGTATGTATAAGAGCCGGTATAAGGTCGTGTCAGCGGTCATAGAGCAATCGCGACTCTTCCACGAGGTTCTAAGATAGATGTATAACGTGTATATATATATATGCATATATATATATATATATATATATATGTATGTACGTATTTATATATAATCGTATTTTAAATCATCGATACGTTTATACAAGGAAGAACATTAAATTTGCGTGCGAATGGCAGCGACAGTGGTGCGCAAGCCAATGAAACATGATCTAGAGACCGAGTTTTGTTTTCCGATGTTCAGACACGCCTTTTAATTTCTTCTTCGCTTAGTTCTTCGCGTGCGCTGATAATGACAAAGACAAATATTTTACTGTTAACAAGCATATAGGGTTTTACACATATGAGACATTGATATTTTTGTTGAGTGGTGACAGACAGTCAGCCAGCTGATATGAAATCAGGCATATAGCTATATGAAATTTGTAAATATATCTCTCTGTTATGATGTTGTGCTATATTGCCTGTCCATCCCCCTGATCAGATCCCTTAGTGGTTTTATTTGCTTATTATACTGTGTTTAGAACTGTTTTTTGCAAAATATGGGTGGAAATGGTGGAGGCAAGGGTTAAACCATTAATACTGTGTCGATACGTGTTGTTATGTTACGCAGTGTAACACATGATGGGCGCCCGTATGCCACGGAGCGCACACCGTCTGCTGCTGTGACATTCTGTACCCGCTAGAACCACTAGATGGCGCCAGAGTAGGAAGCCGGTCGACTCGTGGGAACGTGCGTTGCACAGCGGTATTGTCGTTGTCACGGTAACGGTGCTGTTGCGGTGGCCTTTTTCAGCGGCTGTTGCCCGTTTCTAAATTTGAATGCTAGATGGCAGCACTTGATTACGAAGGACGTTACAACTCCATAATTTCGTGTTAAAAGCCCCTTTCGGACCGATATTCATATGATTATAGGAGAACCAACCATCCAGACATCATTCGCTCCCCAGTTCGGCCAACGTTAACGTGTTTCCATTTACTTACTACGGGACCTAGTAATCCTCGGACACCGGAGCAATTAATCTCGATATGTGATTAACGCAGCAGCCACGCGCACGGAACCTGCCGTCAAACCAAAGCGGTTAATAGTGTGAGCTGTATGCGCACACACGCGTATAGGACACATCCTGTGTGGGGTACTACACACAGCACACTGAGAGCACTGCCGTCAGTCCGGCTCTCGTGTCTGGCTATCACACTTTTCCCACGAATTCTTGCCGCTCATGGTCAGAAATGGCAATATCGGTCGAGTTAAAAAATGCCATGACTTTTTTCATTGGTGTGTTACGCAAAAATTATGTTATTTTATACTCGTGACAGGTATAATTGGTCTGTCGTTTCGTCGTCTTTTAACGATAGCGTGGATCGTGCTTACGGTGACATCAACGAGCCTTCATGCGCGTGCGCGTTCCCACGTCATGCGACCGCCCTCCTAGAACTCGCAAACCGACTACACGGTGACACTGCGGCACAGGTGCTGCCCTCTGCTGTATACTGGCACTGGTACATATAGGCATCATGTTGTTATAAAATATACATTGTTAGAGGAACGTCTTCTTGTGTTTTTTCTCTGTGCATCATTAACTCTCCGCTTAAAGCCGGACTGTGAACTGATAATATATACACGATCTACGTAAGTTAATCTAACACGAAGGGTTCCACATTGCATAAATAATGATTTTTTATTATCAAACGACTTGCAAAATTATAAGCAATGACGCTTTCACATTGCGGTTCAACACTTGGTTTAATCATAATCATAAACAAACATCAAACTGTACAAATTTCGTAAATACGCTATCCTGGTACAGCGAGGAAACCTTTTATTTTTATTTATAAACTATTTTAATTGTAATTTCCCGTCATTTACTTCAAACGTGCACTTACGCATTTAAAATCACGAAATCCATCCACGCTCGATTGACATTGTTTTCTTGATTATACAGTACATTTTCGCGCAGCAAAGTAATAGGAATGAGAAACACCACTGGCCTTTCCGTGAATCGTAAGCTATATTCTATACGTATATACAGGCTATATTATCGAGGCGGGGGGGGGGGGGGGCGTCTAACGATCCATCACTCGCAGCAACGTGTCATGTCCTCGGTCTACCACATATGCGTCTTAGGTCCCCTAGGACCTAGCTACAACCAAACCACGCGTTTGGATGCAATCACCACGCGCGGTTATTTTCTCCGCTCGTCTCAGTCGCTGTCCGAGCCCGCCTCCTCTGCAGCTCCTCCTCCTCCCTCCGGGGTCTCCACCTCTCCTGCGCCTTCCTCATCACTAGCCTTACTTCCTCCTCCTCCTCCTCCTCCACCCTCCTCCTCGTTGTCTTCCTCATCGTCGCTGTCCACTAGCATTCGCGAAGTCTTCTTCTTCTTCGGTGCATCGTCACTGCCGGACGACTTTCTCTTGCGCTTTGCAACGTTCTGCAAGAGAGGCATAACATGTGCATGCATTTTTAGAGCAGCAAGGATTGCCGACGTGGCAGCCCGACAACAAATTATTCACATCTACCGGCTGCTCGACTCAACAACAAATATAATAATTATATTCATATCACTACTACTGCTGCTACTGCTACTACTACTACTACTACTGCTACTGCTGCTGCTGCTGCTACTGCTGCTACTACTACTACTACTGCTACTGCTGCTGCTACTGCTACTACTGCTACTGCTACTACTACTGCTACTACTGCTACTGCTACTACTACTTATTATTATTATAGATATTATTATCAATAATAACTGGTTACTATATAATTGAAGCAGTTTTAAAAAATGATTTTAACTTGGGGAAAAACACCGAGAAAGATATTTACTGATAACAAAACTATATATGATGAACTCACAACATAATGTGAATGTGCGCACTGCGCCAGCTCACTCCCACCACCACACGATACCATACACTCCTACCGCATAACGCTAATGCGTGTATCAAATCTAAATGCTTTCTCTTCTTATATTCAAGCCATTATATCATCATGAGGCTAAAGCGCGGCGCACACGTGGCGATTTAATCGCCACGTGTCGGGACCCGGCGACAATGCAACGATCTGTCGGCCAACATACTGCTGCATTGTTCGATTTGTTTCATGAGTGTTCAGCGACTCGGCAACAAAATATCAAACATGTTTGAATTCCAGCGACGAGTGTCTGCGTCAAAATCGCCACGCCATGCAGCGCACACGTGGCGATCTCTCAGTGATTCTGTCGCCGGCAACAAAATCGCCATTACTAGCGATAAAAATCGCCACGACTGTGCGCTGGCTTAAGGCTACACATGAGTCCATTGCGAACTGGTAACTCAACTCACATCATCCCCTCGCTGTCCAAATTGTGCGCGTCCTCCTTCTCCTTTCTGCTTTCGTCGCTGTCTGATGAGTAAGCATGGCGGACGATCCCCTCACCACAAGCAAGTCATGCACAATATCAAATATGGCCCACAGCTACCTCCATTGAGTGCAAATGATATCTCAATATAAATAATATCACAATACAATGTCACCTCGTGACCTTCTTTAGTTTATGAATCTTGGATTCAGAATACGCGACATTTATTCAGATTCATATAAGATCAATATGAATGTAATCTAGCATCAGAGCTACAGCAACCAACGTCACGAACTACACTGACTTACAAGCTACGCACCTTGCACGTCGTAAGCAACGTGAAAGCTATGAGGCAAGTAGTGCCGTAAACTAACCACGCAATTGAACCTGGTAAGCCAGTCCACGCATTTCTATTAATTACTAAAATCAGAGTGATATTTAAAGTGATTACGTCACGCGTAAATAATAATATAAAAAAAATGAGTGCCCACTTTTCACAAAATATAACTAATTCTGTTCACTTTTTATGGTTAAATTGCTGCATTATACTTCTTATTTACTATATTGTTTGATGTGAAATACACTCGTGACGCATACATAGCCCATAGCAAGCAATTAATGTCAGACATCTAATATCAAATCGTCCAGGTTTTTTGATTTTGAACTAGTTGAGAAACAATCTTATCAGGTAAGAATTTGTCGATACGTTTAGTCCGTTTGTTCTTACTTTAATGTAAAAAAATGGCAACAAAAATTTTACAAATTTTACCATAGAAAATTCGTAGCGTAGTCAATTTAAATATATACAAGAAAACTTAATAATTTCAAGCGTAACGCCGGTTAAAAGCATCTTTGGAATGACGTTCCTAACAAAAAGAAACTCCGGTAAAGAAACCTAAATGTCACACGTGGCGCACCTACCTCGACCTTTCTTGTTCGACTTGTACTTGTTCTTGATGGCAGCTAGCGAGATTGCGCCCTCGTCTTCCTCGTCCTCATCGTCATAGTGATCAGGCTCGGGTAGGAGGCTGTGAGGCGGCCGCTGCCATGAAGCTTCTCTTTATGCGTCGCTGCTGATTCTCACGTCGGATGGACGCACGCAAACGCTCCTCCTCTTTCTGCGAAAGAGTAGTGAGCATGCGATGATTATGCTGCACGCAACAATTGATTGACTGATTGATTGATTGATTGATTTTGCTGCACGCAACCTATCGCCTCCCTTGTTGCCTCCCTTCTATCGCCTCCCTTGTTGCCTCCCTTCTATCGCCTCCCTTCTATCGCCTCCCTTGTTGCCTCCCTTCTATCGCCTCCCTTGTTGCCTCCCTTCTATCGCCTCCTTCTATCGCTCGCATGAATATGAGCATATAAGAACGATTTATATGCTGCATGCACCATA
>NW_014577805.1:44013-46513 GCF_000485595.1 Priapulus caudatus
GAGGAGATTGTGCTCCGCTCTATCACCTCCGCTTGTTGCGTCCCTTCTATGCTCCTTGTTGCCTGATGCCCTTCTATCGCTCCGCTTGTTGGCTCCTTCTATTCACCTGCCCTTGTTGCCTCCCTTCTATCGCCTCCTCTTGTTTGCGTGCCGCTTCTATCGGCCTCCCTGTGTTGCCTCCCTTCTATCGCCTCCTTCTGTGCCTCCTTGTCTGACGCTCCCTTCTGTTGCCTCCCTTCTATCGCCTCCCTTGTTGCCTCCCTTCTATCGCCTCCCTTCTATCGCCTCCCTTCTATCGCCTCCCTTGTTGCCTCCCTTCTATCGCCTCCCTTCTATCGCCTCCGCTTCTATCGGGCCTCCCTTGTGCCTCCCGCCTTCTATCCCTCCCTTGTTGCTCCCTTCTATCGCGCTGCGCCATTGTTGGCCTCGCCTTCTAATCGCTGCCCTTGTTGCCTCCTTCTATCTATCGCCTTCCCTTGTTTCCTCCTTCTATCGCCTCCCTTCTATCGCCTCCCTTGTTGGCCTCCCTTCTAATCGCCTCCCTTGTTGCCTCCCTTCTTGATCGCCTCCGCTTTCTATCGCTCCCCTTGTGCCTCCCTTCTATCGGCCTCCTTTGTTGCCTCGTCCTTACGTATCCGCCTCCCTTCTAAGTCGCGCTCCCTTGTTGGGCCTCCGCTTCTATGCGCCTCCCTTGTTGCCCTCCGCTTCTATCGCCTCCCTTCTATCCGCCTCCCTTGTTGCTCCCTTCTATCGGGCCTCGCCTTGTTGCCTCGCTTCATGCCACTCCTTTGTTGGCCTCCTTCTATCGCCTCCCTTTCTATGCGCCTCTCCTTGCTCCGGCTGCATGCACGCGGCTGAACGTACGCAATACGCATGCACATGCGCATGCAATACCATGAACACGCCAAAAAATGCGTGCTGCCCCCAAACCGTACGGCGGCTGCACGCACGCATACACGTACGCGGCTGCACGTACGCGGCTGTACGTTACCACGATGCTGATGACAGATTCTAACAATGCTCCCGCTGCATCGCTGCAACAATGCGGCTGCGAATGCGCATACCTTGATCATCTCGTTGCGATGTGACTCAGGATCGAGTCCAGAAATTGGAACAATCTTGATCTTCTGCGTCTTTGAGTAGCGGTCAGCAAGAGACAGCGTCATCTTCTTGTGAGTCGCGCTGTCGGTCGAGTGTGGCCTGAAACAAAAACAAACGCGCAGAGTTACACGACAAACAAGAGCAATTGGAGATAGCAAACCTCCGCCACAGCGTAACAGCCCCCCCATCTTGCTGGTACACCCAATATCGTTTGATGAAATTATCAGAAATGTAAAATAAAAAGATCCAGGATTTTTTTTTTATGGATTTTGAATGCGTCCGAAGTCTTCCCCACAACAACAACAATTTCTTTTAAATCCTGGGTCCAGATCTGGATCCAGATCACCACCAAAATCTAATTGATTGGTTGTTGGCTCAAGACCAACCCATCCAAAATATTTCATCAAAATCCATCCGTAACTTTTTGAGATATCTTGTTGACAGACAAACAAACCAACAAACACACAAACGAACTAACAGGGGCAAAAAATATAACCTCCTTTGCGGAGGTAATTACCGAGTCGTCTGATGAAACCCGCGGAGTTATAACAATCAGTCGCTGAGTCGTTCAGTGAAGCACGCAGTTATTCGACCGATCGACGACGATCACTTATTTATATCGATTAATCGTTTTAATTCGGTTGACTTTGCCAAACCCGCCAATACATGAAAGCAGACAACAATGCATGACGTGCGAAATGTGGCAAGGCAGAGGTCAACAATTCCATTGCCCGGCAATGACGCGATATGACGATGTCACTCCACGATGGACACATGACATCGCTGTCATCGCTAAGATTGCAGTGACAAGATTGCAATGTAACTGCAGCTCACTCCCACCACCACCATACCATACACTCCTACCGCATAACGCTAATGCGTGTATCAAATCTAAATTGCTTTCTCTTCTTATATTCAAGCTGTTATATCATCATGAGGCTAAAGCCACATTTTAATCGCCACGTGTGCGGGACCCGGCGACAATGCAACGATCTGTCGGCAACATACTGCTGCATTGTTCAGATTGTTCATGAGTGTTCAGCGACTTGGCAACAAATATCAAACATGTTTGATATTCCAGCGACGAGTTCCTGGCGTCAAAATCGCCATCGCCATGCAGCGCACACGTGGCGATCTCTCAGTGATTCTGTCGCCGGCAACAAAATCGCCAGTACTAGCGATAAAAATCGCCACGTGTGCGCTGGGCTTAAGGCTACACATGAGTCCATTGCGAACTGGTAACTCAACTCACATCATCCTCGCTGTCCAAATTGTGCGCGTCCTCCTTCTCCTTTCTGCTTTCGTCGCTGTCTGATGAGTAGATGGGCGGACGATCCCCTGCACCACAAGCAAGTCATGCACAATATCAAATATGGCCACCACAGCTACCTCCATTGAG
>NW_014577805.1:49417-59617 GCF_000485595.1 Priapulus caudatus
TGTTTGCCTCCCTTCTATCGCCTCCCTTGTTGCCTCCCTTCTATCGCCTCCCTTGTTGCCTCCCTTCTATCGCCTCCCTTGTTGCCTCCCTTCTATCGCCTCCCTTGTTGCCTCCCTTCTATCGCTCCCTTGTGCCTTCGCTTCTATCGCGCTCCCTTGTTGCCTCCCCTTCTAATCGCCTCCGCTTCTGGTTGCTCCCTTCTATCGCCTCCCTTCTAGTTGCCATCCCTTCTAGTCGCCTCCCTTGTTGCCTCCCTATCTATTGCCTCCTTCTATCGCCTCCCTTCATGATCGCACTCCCTTGTTGCCCTCCCTTCTATCGCCTCCCTTCTATTCGCCTCCCTTCTATCGCTCCCTTGTTGCCTCCCTTCTATCCTCCTTGTTGCCTCCCTTCTTATCGCCTCCCTTGTTGCCCTCCCTTCTATCGCCTCCTTTGCTTGCCTGCCCTCTCTATCGCCCTCCCTCTGTTGCCTCCCTTCTATCGCCTCCCTTCTATCGCCTCCTTGTTGCCTCCCTTTCTATCGCCCCCTGTGTGCTCCCTTCCTATCGCATCCCTTCTATCGCCTCCCTTGTTGCCTCCCTGTCTAGTCGCCTTTCCCTGTGTGCCTCCCTTCTATCGCCTCCCTTCTATCGCCTCCCTTCTGTTGCCTCCCTTCTATCGCCTCCCTTGTTGCCTCCCTTCTATCGCCTCCCTTCTATCGCCTCCCTTGTTGCCTCCCTTCTATCGCCTCCCTGTTGCCTCCCTGCTATCGCCTCTTGTTGCCTCCCTTCTATCGCCTCCCTTCTACGCCGTCCTTCTCCCGGCTGACATGCCCACGCGGATGAACGTACGCCCAATACGCCATGACATGCGCACGCACGCATGAACACGCCATGTGCATGCACGTACGCGGCTGCACGCACGCATATACGTACGCGGGCTGCACGCACGCCGGCTGCACGCACGCGGCTGCACTTTACGCGGCCTGTACGTTGCCACGTGCTGATGACAGATTCTAACATGCCTCCCGCTGCATCCGCTGCAAACAATGCGGCTGCGAATGCGCAGACCTTGATCATCTCGTTGCGCATTGTGACTTCAGGATCGAGTCCAGAAATCGGAACAATCTTGATTTTCTGCGTCTTGAGTAGCGGTCGAGCCAAGAGAACAGCGTCATCTTCTTGTGAGTCGCCGCTGTCGCGTCGGAGTGTGGCCTGAAACAAAAACGCAGGTTACACGACAAAACAAGAGCAATGTAGAAGAGCGTAACAGAAATCCCCCCCTAGCTTGCTGCGTAACACCCAATATAAGTTTGGATGAAATCGATCAGAATATGACAAAAAAAAGATCCAGGATTTTTTTTGATAGGATTTTGAATGCGTTCGAAGTCTTCCCCACAACAACAACAATTTCATTTTAAATCCTGGTCCAGATCTGGATCCAGATCACCACCAAAATCTAATTGAATTGTTGTTGGCTCAAGACCAACCCATCCAAAAATATTTCATCAAAATCCGTCCGTAACTTTTGAGATATCCTGTTGACAGACAAACCAAAACAACAAACACACAAACGAACTACCAGGCGGTAAAAATACTAACCTCCTTTTGCGGAGGTAATTACACGGAGTCGTCTGATGAAACCCGCGGAGTTATAACATTTCCAGCTGCGCTGAGTCGTTCAGTGAAGCACGCAGTATTCGACGATCGACGACGATCCATTATTTATATCGATTAATCGTTTTAATTCGGTTTGACTTGGCAACCCGCCATACATGAAAGCAGACAACAATTGCATGACCATGCCGAAATGTGGGCAAAGGCAGAGCTCGTCAACGATCCATTGCCCCCAGGGGCAATGACGCGATATGAGATGTCACTTCCACGATGGACACATGACATCGCTTTTCATCGCTAAGATTGCAGTGACAAGATTGCAATGTCAAGATGATTGTGACAAGATTGTGTTGCCAATATAGCAGTGTCAAGATAGCAGCTTGACCAAGAATAGCAGTACAAGATAGCCGTACCAAGATAGCAGTGTGAGATAGCGAGTACCAAAGATAGCAGTGTGAAGATAGCAGTACCCAAGGATAGCAGTACCAAGATTTTAGCAGTACCAAGATAGCAGCTGTTGAAAGATTAGCAGTACCAAGATTAGCAGTACCAAGATAGCAGTTGTGAATGATAGCAGCTTACCAAGAATAGCAGTACAAGATAGCAGTACCAAGATAGGCAGTGGGAAGATAGCAGTACCAAGCATAGCAGCTACCAAGATAGCAGTACCAAGATAGCAGCCTTACCCCAACCCCCAAAAAACAAAAAAAAAAAAAAAAAAAAAAAAAAAAAAAAAAAAAAAAAAAAAACCCCCAAACCCACCAAAAAAAAAAAAACCCAAATGATAGCAGGACCAAGTAGCAGTCGTGAAGATAGCCAGTAGGCCAAGATGCAGTATCAATATGACAGTGTCAACTTTTAGCGTACCTGAATGTAAGCTTGGTCTTGAAGACTCCCTGGCCCTGGAGACCGGTGCCCTGCCGCACAAACAGGTGATGGTGGTCACCTTGGATGAATGTCTTGTGAATGTCAAACACCTCCGAGCCCAGGTGCAAGGACATGCTGCAACAGTGAAGGCAGAGACGGCAAGGTGACAGAGAGACGGCAGGTGAGGAAGAGGACAACAGGTGAGGAGAGACGGGCAGTGTGACGGAGAGCACGAGGTGAGGAGAGACGGCAGGTGAGGAGAGACGGCAGGCTGAGGAGAGACGGCAGGTGAGGAGAGACGGCAGGTGAAGACGGCAGTAGAGCGAGAGACGACAGGTGAGGAGAGATGACAGGTGAAGAGAGATGACAGGTGAGGAGACGACAGGTGAGGAGAGACAGGAGAGACGACAGGTAAGGAGAGACGTCAGGTAGGAGAGACGCGCAGGGTGAGCGAGAGACGACAGGTGAGGAGAGACGACTAGGTGAGGAGAAGTACGACAGGTGAGCGAGAGAACGGCAGGAGGCAGAGGACGGCAGGTGCAGGAGGAGACGCAGCGTTGAGGAGAGACGGCGGTAAGGAGAGACGGCCAGGTGGGAGAGACGACAGGTGCGAAGGAGCAGACGGCAGGTGAGGAGAGACGACAGGTGAGGAGAGACGACAGGTGAGGAGAGACGGCAGGTGAGGAGACAGGAGAGACGACAGGTGAGGAGAGACGACAGGTGAGGAGAGAACTGCACAGTGAGCGAGAGACGACAGGTGAGGAGAGACGGCAGCGGAGGCAGAGACGACAGTGAGGAGAGACGACAGGTGAGAGCAGACGACAGCTGGAGGAGAGCGGCAGCGTGAGGAGAGACGCACGGTGAGAGAGACGGCATGGTGAGCGAAAGCCACGACAGGTGAGGAGAGACGGCAGCGTGAGGAGAGACGGCCAGGTGAGGAGAGACGACAGGTGAGGGAGAGACGACAGGTGGAGCGAGAGCGACAGGTGAGGAGAGACGACAGGTGGAGGAAGGGCGGGGGGCGGGGGGGCAGTGACAGGAGAGATGGACAGGTGAGGAGAGACGACAGGTGAGGAGAGACAGGAGAGACGACAGTATGGAGAACTGACAGCGGTGAGGAAAAGACGGCAGGTGAGGAGAGACAGGAGAGACGGCAGGTGAAAAGAGCAGCGGCAGGTCGAGCGAGAGACGCGCAGGTGAGGAGATGACGGCAGCGTGAGCGAGAGACGACAGTGAGGAGAGACGCAGGTGATGGAGGAGACGACAGGTTGATGGAGAGACAGGAGAGACGGCATGTGAGCGCAGAGACGGCAGGTGAGGAGAGACGACAGGTGCAGGAGAGACGACAGGTGAGAGAGACGACAGGTGGAGGAGAGCACACAGGTGTGAAAATAAAAAAATAAAAAAACAAATAAGAAAATAAATACAACGAGAGCAGGAGCAGACGACAGTGTGAGGAGAGACGACAGGTGCAGGAGAGACGACAGTGAGAGAGACGTACAGGTGCACGAGTAGACGACAGTGAGGAGGACGACAGGTGAGAGAGAGACAGGTGAGGAGAGACGACAGGCTGAGGAGAGACGGCAGGTGAGGAGAGACGACAGCCTGAGGGAGAGACGGCAGGTGAGGGTGCACACCTCACTGCTCCGCCAACGAGAATGCAGCATCGTGTCATCTCGTAGCAAAGATTTTTAGCTGCCATAACAATTCACGTTTCTCGTAAACGTTGCAAAAGTACCATGCATGTTTTCTTTTCTCGCAAACGTCGAAAAAGCGCTACACGCATTTTTTCTCGTAAATGTTGCGAAAGTGCCAAGCGTAATTTCTCTCCTAAATGTCATGAAAGCGCCAAGCGAATTTTTTCTCGTTAATGCAGTGCAAGCATCAAGCATGTTTCATGTCCGGAATGCCGTACAAGACCCAAGAGCAGGGTTTTTTAAACGCGTGCGTGACATCAGACGATCACTCACCTTCCATCCGACCAGCGCACGACTCTGGTGTTGCTCTGCTTGACGGTGTTGCCATCAGCATCCGTGCCGTTTCTCCAACGAATCGTGTTCTCCACCTGCCATGACAACACACGCACATTAACGTACATCCGCATTGACGCAATGCCTACACAACGTACAATGGCACTTTTTGTCAAGCTGTTGCACTTTCGTCGATCACTAGCGATAACTTATTCGCTCAAGATTTGACGAGATGACATTTTAACAGTTGAGTCATGCTAACAGATTAATGAGCAGTAATCATTAATGATGCTTCAGACAGCCAGGCGCGGCACAGAGCAGGCAACACTCACACAGAGTAGCAACCCATCAAGAACATAGGAAGTAGAAGCGTAGTAGTATAGTAGTGGTAGGAGAGTAGGAACCCCAGCTGAAGCGCATGTATTTTTGTCGACGACCACTGAGCCCGAAAACATTTCCCCCGGGGTAAAGATAAACAGGCTCAGGGTCTGGGTCACTCTTCTTTTTGACAAACGTAGAGGGAGGTTAATTGTCTCATTATCGAGTTTGTTCCAGATTTGATCATCAGCAGGATGGTTTCCGCTGCTAGGTCTGTGATGGTGGAATGTGGACAGTGTGTTAAGTCCAGAGCAGCAGACCTGCAAGTCGATCTAACATTATCTACGGGGATATATACGGAACCTTGAGTTTGAGACGGGCTCTGCCTTCCTCGTCTAGCACTTCATCCTCATCAATCTCGTCCTCATACGTTGACGGATCAAATGGCCTGTAACATCGATTGGAAGGTGAGATCAATCGGCTAGTATTGAGTGCATAACACCAAGCATGTAAATATATCCAGTGGGTAACAACACCAAACATGTAAGATCACTTGGGTAGATGAAACAGAGACCCCACCTCCCCCTCTCTCTATCTTTACCTCTTGTTTTATCTGTTTCTCTCTCACATTCTCTTTTTCTCGGACTCTCTCTCCTTCTCCCCCTCTATCTCTCTCTCTCTCTCTCTCTCTCTCTCTCTCTCTCTCTCTCTCTCTCTCTCTCTATCTATCTCCCCCGTCTCTCTCACTCTCCCTTTCTCTATCTATCTCCCCCGTCTCTCTCTCTCTCTCTCTCTCTCTCTCGCTCTCGCTCTCTCTTTCTCTATCTACCTCCCCCGTCTCTCTCACTCTCCCTTTCTCTATCTATCTCCCCCGCCCCTCTCTCTCTCTCTCTCTCCCTCTCTCATGCAGAGTCACGCCGGGGGGCCATCATACCTCACTTCTATGCTCAGGAAGTTGGGCATCTTGACAAAGTGCATCTGGTTGCCGAGGTCCTGGGAGATCTTTGGCATCTCCACCTCTATCTGTGTTTCCTTCTCCTCCTCTGGTTCTGCAGGTTCCTCCTCAAGCTGGTAGGGATTGTCCTGGAAACAACACGACCTCATGAACATAGCAACGCGCTAGAAAGCCACAAACAACATAACCTCATGAACATATCATCGCATCATAATGCCACAAACAACACGACACCGTGACCATATCAACGCATCAGAAAGTCACGAACATCATGACACCGTGAACATATCAACTCACTGATAATGTGGCGTCAACTATCTTTGCCAACGACCAATGGTAACGAATCCAATTGAACGGCACCCAGGAGTCCTAATCCCAACCTATTGTTCACGAAAATTATGTATCCACTAATAGGATTATCACTTATCAGTTGTTACTAATCTATCTAATCACTAATCTAATTACTAATCGTGTTTGC
The DNA here is from genome assembly GCF_000485595.1 of Priapulus caudatus. Classification (NCBI taxonomy): domain Eukaryota; kingdom Metazoa; phylum Priapulida; class Priapulimorpha; order Priapulimorphida; family Priapulidae; genus Priapulus; species Priapulus caudatus. Next base: position 55,602 of record NW_014577805.1, read on the forward strand.
TATGCGACAGCTATGTTGATCTGACTCATACCATCGGCTGCTCTTCTGTTGGCTTTCCTTGCGTCTCATCCTCAGAGCTGATGTCTCCGACGTCGCCGAACATGTCATCTTGTTTCGCGCCTTCTGTAACCATGGTAACACGTCAACGCATCTGTACTCTCCCAGGTTTCGTATGCAGTGCGACAACAGACGTGAAAGCGTGGGAGCGATCGACGATGAAATGCGCAGGTTTTATCACACCTTTGCTCGCAGTAACTGTCAATTCAAGTGCATCATCATGCACAATTTGCACAACCTCCAAAAAAACTTAACGAGTGCTTACCCTTTTCTTCCTTATTTGCATCTTCGTCACTGTCGCTGCCAAACAGCTGCTGCTTCTTTTTCTTGATGACCACACCTTTAAATACAGATCATTAATAATACATGATGGGTATCATCCACGAACACAACAATCATCAGAGAAGATATATCCACATATAGATATCCACAGATAATGATACATATTGCCATAGACCATCGCCATCACCAACACCATCACCATCATCATCATCATCATCACCATCACCATCACCATCATCATCATCATCATCATCATCATATACGTACTCGGTGACTCTCCGCCGCTCTCGGCTCCTGACAGCGGTGACGGCTGCGCTGCGACGGGCGACGCCGATCCAGACCGTGACCCTGACCTCGATCGTGACCCAGACCTCGACCTTGACCCCGACCTTGACCGCGATCTAGAGCGTGCCGCGCGGTCGGGCGAGCCAGCTTCTGAGCCGGAGCGACTTCTAACCGATCTGGCTTCTGAGCCCGATCGACTCCTAGGCGAGCCCGCTGGAAGAGAACGATCACTTGTTGTTAGTGTTCGTCGGGCGGGAAATTGCACTCTATTCTGAACGTGCCGTCGTATTTACCCGCGCGTGCCACGTGCTGTTAAAACTTGCCGGAAGCTAGTAATTGCAGTCTAGTAAGAAACATCGACATCGACCAAAACCTGGGGCCTGTCGTCAGAAACAGCACATATAGCTAGGACATCACAACGCTAAAATCGCACAACTTTTGACGTGAAGTGCACTGTAAAAGCGGTGACATTTTAGACTTACGATAATTCATAACTATTAACGACGTTTCTGGCAACGAATCTCCGACATTCCCCCCATCACAGGAATCGAAATCATCGTCGTGGGTATCGTCGACGTTAAATTCTCCCCGCTACATTCGGTAGCGCCCCCTGGCGTCGCGCACCGGCCGACTACTTACCCTGCGGTGATGCAGAGGGCGCCGGTGAGCCGGGCGCCGATCCCCCGGACCCGTCCTTCGCTCCCTCGTCAATCTCCATCGCGGGAGAGCCGGAAGATCCGACCCCGCTGCGAGGCGTGCCGGGACGCGAATCCCCGGACGCGCTCCCGGGGGATGCCGGTCGCGATCCGCCGTCGTCCGATCCCGCGGGGCTGCGAGGCGAGCCCGGTGAGGCGTCCGACCCCACGGGGGTCGCGACGCGAGAGCCGCCCGACCCTCCGCTGTGCGGGGACGCCGCGGGGGAAGCAGATCCCGCATGGGAAGCTTCCCTGTCGCTCCCCGCTCGGCTGTGTGGCGAGCTGCCGCCAGAACCTGTCGTGTGAAAACAGGTGACGCGAGCGATCGTCAGATCGTAAGATCGTAAGATGATGTTAACACTGCACACTAGTGACACTACCTTATTAACATAACATCAGACCAGTGACTTAGCTACAGTTACGAGCAACTTTGGTAACTTCACTATTATGACATTAAAGTGAAAATAAAAGCATCAAAACATTTCACGCTGATTACAGATCACTAAATTCGTAAACTCACTAACGAAAAAACTTGCAAATCGCAGCGATGCGGGGAGCGTTTCCACCACAAACAACCCGTGGCGTATCTATCATCGCAGCGCGTCCCTACGCTCACTCACCAGACTCCGACCCACTTCGCGGCGACCCCTGAGCTGACCCCGACCCGCTCCGTGGCGACCCAGGACTGGAGCCGCTGTGACCCTGTGACCTGGGGGTCGACCCACTTGCTGCTGACCCCGCACCGCTCATTGGTGAGCCGGGAGGTGAGGGGTTGTCGCCGCTGTGACCCGCAGCCGCGGACGATTGCGAGCCGGGTGAGCCGACGTCGGAACCTGAGCATAAATTAATTTCATAGATAATATACAAAATCATGACAGGGAAAGATAAACTTGAACCCAAACACTTTCTTTTGTCCAGCCTCAACAACATCACTAAGAGGAAATAACATAAAATTATATAAACAACGGTCCAGACTCCACGTGCGACAAAACCTTTTGGCCGTGGCTACGCGACCGGTTTTGAACGAGGAGCCGCTAGGCTACGCGTCCGGACATCTATCTCACACAGTGATCTTGCAACACGTACACGCATGATTGCGCAACAGGACGCTCTGCTGATTGCCGAGTGTGTGTGTGTGTGTGTGCGTGAAAGAGAGAGAGAGAGAGAGCGGGAATCAGTATGTGTGTGTGTATGTGTGTGAGAGAGAGAGAGAGAGAGAGAGAGAGAGAGAAAGAAAGAGCTAGAGAGAGAGAGAGAGAGCTGTGCATGTGTGTGTGTGAAAGAGAGAGAGCAAGAGAGGACAGATGAAAGAATAGATGGAAGCAGTGCATATATTGTATATTTACGGCAATCAGCAGAGCGTTTCATTGCGCAACCATGCGTGCATGTACACAAGTCGCGCGATCACTGTGTGAGTGGATGTCCGGATGCGTAGCCTGAAGGCTAGGCGACCGGTTCCGGACGCGTAGCCACTGCAAAACTTTTTCAGCCAGAGAGTGATGCAACACTGGAATAAACTGCCACAAAGTGCAGTTGCAGCTACCACAACTAACAAATTTAAGGCCAGAATCGACCGATTCATGAAATCGCCGGATATGGGTGACACAGGCTAGGCCTATTACGGTATTAGTATTACTACCTACCCATTATCCCTAAGTGGCTTAACTACCGCGTACCGGTAACTAACTAGGGCCTACTAACTAGAATACACGATACGAATGCTGTGATTAGCAAGCTCTACACGAGTCTGAAATAGACTGCGTACATGATTCTACAGGGAGCTTTGATTTTGAAGATTGAACCGCAGTGTCAGTACAGTGTCTAGAGGTTGGTCTAAGAATCTAACCCTTATCTGTGACAAACCGTGGCGTTGTCAACAAACAAACCACGACTCTGTGAGAGTGCAGAGAATAACATTAACAGTGCTGGGTGAGACTTACTGGGATAAGACAGATCACTGTGGGTCAGACAAAAATACGTAAATCTAATTATAAAGCCAATAATTTCCAACACAGCATAGCTACGGGTCGCTATTTCATTGCGTTACCTTCACCCTCGCCATCTGAATGAGACCGGTGATCATCACCATTGCTTTCTCTGTCCGCCATGACTACCTCTTTGTGGAGATAATAAAGTGTATTGCCGACTGTAGAAAAACCGCAAACACGTACGTAGACAAATCACGATCACAACAAATAATAATTATTATAATTTTCCCATGTATTTATTATTCAACTAAATATCGTACTATATGGTCAAATTATGTTAGCCGTCACATGTATCTGTGCACGTATTAGCGGCGATTTCAACATGGCGCAAGAAGTAAGTTCAAAGATATTATGACATTTTATGTTATGATGATTGACGCTGTGTTTACATCTAGTTTGCATTTTTTAGAAATGAATTTTTAATATTTGTTCGTGTGACAACATCTAACAGCTAATTTCGCCAAGCCCGTTCCCTTGGCTGTGGTTTCGCTAGATAGTAGATAGATAGATAGATGCTTCAATCATACTGGTACCAGAGGCGTGTTCAGAGGCGTGTTCAGGAGACCGAACGCTCGCGAGCGCTCGCGAGCGCTCGCCTTCTGAACGACACTGCGCTCGCGAGCATAACACGCCTCAGGAGAGCGAGCGCTCGACGAACGAACGCAGCGCCTCCTGAACGACACACGAGCGCTCGCTGTGCGCTCGCTTG